>NC_134573.1:107230274-107332774 GCF_050947875.1 Dermacentor variabilis
CACGTAAAAATGAAGAATTTCGTCATTATTTCAGAGAAATATCACCAATGCTCGACATATCTTTTGAATAGTGGCTCTCGAACTGTGCAGCAAATTAGGCACATACCACTGGTTAGGTAAAAAAAAACAGGCTGCACATTGTAGGGCCGGCACTTACCACTTTCCTCTTCTCGCGTATGGCACCAACTTGCTTTTGCAAGCATGACTCAGTCTATGCATATAATTCAAGGGGATTACCTCAGTGCCTTGTAAGAGTACTAATCAAACTCGCGTTAAGTGAAGTTACTTGAAGTCGTTGGCGTTAGGCCGCAATCGCATTGATGGTTTTTTTTTTTTTCTCGTGCAAACATTCACTAGCTCTTCGAGACTACAGCCGCGTGCGTCGCGTCACACAGCACGAGCAAGAACACGTTTGAGCGCGCTAGTTTCTATTCGGCCATGGACTTTGCACTATATCATCCTTGCGTCACGAAGGGGAGAACGCCATTCTTGTCTCGTGGCAGGTAACGTTCTGAGACGCCAAGTTACAATGCACCGCATTCGGCATCGGCCCACCGAAGAGGGACGTTGTAAAGTTTTTTTTTTCCTCTTTTCTCTACGTGGAAAACGGGGTTATATTACGCTCATGGTAAGGGTTTGACCTAATTATTTATCCACTATAGAAGCGCCGCCTGTAGACATAACAGGTGCCACTATAGTATACATAACTGGTTAGCAAATTGAACTACACAGATGTCATTACTGTGTATTGTTTGTAAACTGTATGAGCGTAAATGTGCTAGCCGTGCGCACCAGCTTTTCTGTGGTAGTAGATGCCACTACCTGCACCGTTACTACCTACGGCTGATCAGATCCCAGTAAAGTTTGTGGCAAGCCGTTACTGCCCTTTTGGTTAGTAAGTGGCCTGGTCTTTTTCCTAAGTCTGCATGGGACCACCTGCTTTGGTCACGATATGCGTGCGCCCTGCACAAATCCCGCACAAATTTCCAAGCCCGAAAGCAGGGCGATCGCGTAGTTCTTAGCGCACGAACTCTGAAGTGCACGTATAGCCGCAGCGGCGTGTGTTCGAGTGGGCGAGGTGGACAGGGTCAATGCGAGTAGTTAGCCTGAAGGCATCGCGACAAAGGACGACTCGATGGTGACGACGTTACGGGATGTGCGCGTGGAGGGCGACACGCCGTTAGCATGGGTGCATTGCTACACCGGCATCCGGCGTTTGCGGCCTGTGGCAATGAATAGTTGTACCACCGGGTTCATGCAGAGCGCGTTACCGCGGCCGTTGTGTAGCGGGGCTACGCCATCGCCTGTCAACCGGAGCTCTTGGCGTTGCAGCCAACGCAGCGCCCTATGCCAAACACGCTGCGGTCGCGTGAACGGCGCTCGCCCTTGCTCCCAATTCACGTGGCATATTATCGCCTGCATATAGTTGCTTTAATATGTGCGCATAGGACCGCATCACTAACGCTACGCTAATTAGAGTCTTCACTGCTCATATATCCACCATTAGAACGTGTCTGCTAACTTTTCGACGCGTCTTTTTTTTTTTTTTTGCTTCCATTGGCGTCACATTTAATTCACGTTTTCGTTGGGAAGTATAGAAAATGACACAAGCAGAGATAGCTTTAACGAAGAACAGGTGTTCCGAACTCACTTTGTCATTCCGCGCATATATACTTGATCTCCTGTGCGAGAAAGTGTGGCTTGCAGGACTCTTTCCAGAATACGACTGTGTAGATACAGGCATATTGAGCGCAATAGAGAGAATCAGAGTGAAAGTTGAAGGTGATAACCGACTGTTTTGATGAACTGTACTTAGCGCTGAACCTGCACGTGTATGCCTCTGCTCCGGCGAATTGGTGCACGTATAGTTCGCGCCCTCTTGCACTGCTAGTAGTTTGCGTCATCAGTTCGACGTCCTATTATTTCTGTAGTCTATGCTGAGGTACGGTATATAGCTTTTGGAGGCACTCCACGGCTGTATCTTGAAATGTGTTCACCATCGACATTTGCGGCCTTGTATATATAGTATACTGGCACGGGTACTTGAGATTTCTATGGAATCACGTACACTTTAGCAAGTTATTGCTTTTGTGGAATTTTTCACAAGCAGGCAAGCGAGAGTACAGAAACAGACGAATTTCAACGGCCGGGCTGACAGGGTTTCCTCAGCCTTCTCTGATATACGAACCGTTTTGTTGACTGTGTCGGTACAGTGTCTCTAGTCTGTGTAGGCACAGACTGTAGAGTCTGTAGAGACTGTAGAGTTGGCACAGTGAGAAAAGTCTGTGTGGCGCGGCGCCTGATTTAAAATCACGTTCCACTCAATGGTTATGGAATAAAATATAAGCAGCACTGTGACGTACTGCTTCCATTGCGATAGACTTCACCGTGGTGCCTTTATTTTTTGTTTGAGAGCTCTGTCGTTCATCAAAAGCTAGCACGAGTCTATGAACAGGACTTTGAAAGATTTTTTTTTCATTGACTTATGAAGTAAGGAGTGGTAAAGAACTTTTACTGTCGATGGCAAAGGAATCCTGCTCAAATGTGTGTTGCAGAAATATCGAAACCCTTGCTGTTTATAGAGCAGTGTTGTAATAAACCACGTTGTGACGCTATTATGTAGGGTGCGAGCACCGCTTACCAGTTTGCCAAGGTGAGTTTGTTTATGTGCGATACGTGGAAGTTTTTTTCTTTTGTTTTTCAGCCTGAACGCTTAAGGTATGTCGCAAACTTTCAAAGCGCATTTAGGCTTATCGAATTTTGACTTTGGCCCTCATCATCCTTTCAAAACGTCACCCTTGTTTTGCTTAAAACTTTATATTCGACATTGTCTTGTTATGCGAACACCAGTAATGATAACATTCTTTTTCTGATGCGTATACTTGTATAAAATGTAATGTACTTTCTTGATACATATGCTTCTCTAATGAAACCTAATTTCTTGAGACGCGCGATAAAGTTTGACAATATAGGCAATTATTTAGAGAAAGGTGCTCAATATATGGACGGTTTTCATATTTTTAGCGGCATACGTTTTAATCTGGAGAGATAACCATGATGGTGATTCACTGTACAGCCAAATGATATCACTATGCATACCTAGCATATCGACTGGGGCTACGCCCATATAACCAAATTATTATTAATAGAAATATATCTATATTTTCTAATTTATTAGTTAGAACACTCAAACATGCCTGAATAACTGTGCTTTACAACAGGAAAATAAAATTGTAAAATCGCGTAGCGATATTCGAACACATTTCCTGAAAGGTGGTGGCTTCAGCCATTTATGAAGAAAGCTGCTACAAAGAGTAAGAAGCCAGGACGTCTCGTCTCATGCCATCGTCTTATTATTATTAGAGCGAAGCTCTAAATGGATAGGGTTCTGTGCATTTTTGTTCTCCGTGGACAAAAACTATCATCATCAATGTTTTATACCCCGTTAAGCATTCATGCTCCCGTAAGCAAGCAAAAAATGCAGTGGCTCATAGTCCTGTAAGGCAGAGAGTACAATCACTCAGCAAAGTGAAGCGAAAAGTCCTCAAATTCTTTCTAATCACACGTACAATATACAGAACGCAATGTCGAAAACTATAATCATCAATGACTCATACCCCGTGAGCAGGCGAGCGAGCGAAGTAACTATTTTGTTTGAGTTACTTTTACCCGTGTTTACTTTGTATTCTCTAAGCCTCTCCCCTCTATAATGTACTATGTACCTTAATGGTAAAATAAATGAAATAAATTAAATGAAATGAGACTTTATTAGGAATGCCTGCAGAATGGTTAACCTTCCCCTATTAGGGAGGCGTCTCCGGGACGCGGCCATGACGTCTTCGCGGCGTGTGGCGCCTCTACTTCGGCCGCGGCCGCACTACTTCCTTTGGTCGACCGCGCCTGCCCCTCTTTTGGGGTGGCAGCCTCCCTCCGGTTTCGCTCGGTCGTTGCCTTTCGAGGGCTGCCGAGATCTGCTGGACGGCCTCGGCTTGGACCTCGTGATTGCAGCACCTGGTTGCTGCCTCGAGCCGCGACGGGATCGTTGTGATCGTTGGAACTTTGTGCGGGTTCTTGGCACAGTCCAAAAGGATGTGAGCTGCAGTGGCTCTTTCCTTTCGGCACACACAACACAGGTCACTAACTTAAACACTCGGACACATGTGCCTCATCAGCACCAGGGTTAATAAGGAACCCGTCTGAAATTGTCGGTATCACACCGCTTCCTTATGGATCAAGTCCGGATGAGGTGGTGGCATAGTCCTTCTTTCTAGTTTGTACCGCTTCACAATTTTGTTCTAGGAGGTCACTCTGTCCTTGGTTTCCCACCACCACGACGGGTCGACCGCAGTAGCAGCGGCACGGTTGGTTAGTCCTCGCGCCGCCGCGTTCGCCGTCTCGTTGTGGTTTGCGTTGCCGCGATCCGACACATCACTGCCGGGAACCACTTTATCGCCACACATGTATTTTTTTTTTCGCGAGATCGACTGCATGCAACACACGCGCGGCTTCACCACACACCCTTGCTCTGGCGTAGTTTCTCACTGCCGTCCTAGAATCACAGAGTCGTACACTCGGGGTCGGCGATAGCCAGGGCAATGGCCACCTCCTCGGCTCGATGCGCCCCTTGACTCAGTCCCTTAAGTTTCATGGCTACTCACATTGTGGTAATTAACTGCCATGACACTACCCCCTGTTGTGGTTGTCGGTAACGCCGACGTGGACGTCTCGGTACCGAGGAGGGAGCGGTTTACGCGTTCCGTGTTGCAGACATATCCCTTGCGATGCCACACTGATCCGGCCCTACCGACCACCCAGCGGCGTACGTGCATCGATTTAACATTATAAATATCAACGAATGTGACAGCAGTTGCGAGTGAAATAATGACCGCCGATCGAGACAATAAATGAGTTCGTACTTTTATTCAAAATTATTGGTCACCTGTTGGTCGTGTGCTAAACGGCTTCGCTGGTCAACCACCTTCACAGAGTGGAATTGCTCATTTTTTTTGTTTTCTAAATATTTCCCCCTGCCTATCACTAGGCGCTTGTTTTATTTTGAAGTGATCATATTGAACCGAGAAACCTGAATGCGTCCCACGCTCTTCATCGCGCAGTCGATTGATCGCACTCAGTCGCACAGCGGATTAAGGCTTTCACATGGTATAAGGCGATTACATTTTAAGTACGCATCTTGCAAAAAAAAAAAAGAAAGAAACTCATAGGTTCGAGCCATAGATTTGAGATATCAAACGATAAAACGCGAAGTATCTCTTTGCCTCGAATGTGATCTCGTGTAGCGTTGGAGTAAACAAGTTTCTCTTTCGTTGTTAGAAATAAAACCGGATAGCTTCATTCCCAGAAGGGGCCGCCCATTCCAAAATCGTAGCTACGAAAAATAACGTAAACAAAAATGTATATGTATATATAAATATACAGAACACAGTCGAGATATATTGTCAATTCTCAGTTCTGTTCAATTCAGTTCAACTGTTTATTTTTCACCCCACACCCACAGACAAAAAGAAAGAACACAATGTGAAAATATGGCGACGCGAAAAAAAGCTGCATTATAGCAAATTCGCGGAGCTCCGGCCACCGTGAACAAGCAGCAAACAAGCGCAAACACTTCATCGCAAAAAAAAAAAATCTGCAAGATTTTTGCAACACAATATATCTAGGAAAGCAGATCCCAGAAACTGGGATAGCGGGAATACTATAGCATCTCATGTCAAAAATAAAATATAAACACTGTACGTTTCGTGTTTCGAGATAGTTGACGACTGAAAGCTAGGGGGATAGCGTTACTGGATAGGCATATTTGATGACACATATAATGCCCTTAAATGGGGGCTGCGCTTACGCCTCAAGTATACCTTTGGCAGGTCATATAATAAACAATATAAGGGGGTACTTGCTTAAGACCCGATGTTATTCGAGGCCGGCGTAAATAAGTGGAAACAGCGACTGTCTTGTTGTTCTATTTAGGTCCGAAATAGGCCAGTGCGTGTAAACATTTTATAATGCATAAACCATGCAAGGGGGGGGGGGGGTTAAGTTAGCTGCGAAGAGCTTCAGAGGACAGAAATAATGCGTGTAATCCATTAAATACACGTTTGCTTCAGGCGACTGAGAGTCGTTAGTGGAGTGCTTCTGGGTTGCATCACTCTCAGGCTTCGTCCAACATGTCGCAATTTGAAGTACCGTCTATAACCGTAAACATGCAACGAGAAAGTGCAGACCTTTCCCAATTTTACCCACCCCTCAGCTGTGTACTCACGTATACAGGGAGGTTCGGAAGCCCAGAGTGTTAGCGTGCATTTTGTTTCTGTTACTTTTATTATGCGTTTATGTTCTCATTTTCAATGGATGACACAGTACGTCTATAAATATCGTTCATATATTAAACGGCAATCATGCTTTCCTCGTATATCCCGAAATATCGAAAGCATATCGCGAAAGATGACTACGTGCTTTTAATGGTGGGCCGGGAATATTGACCGGTGAGCACGGCTTTGTAGGCGCCTTTATTTTTTCTTTCTTTCTCTTTTTTGGCTCGTCAGTTTTCGTCGATTCTGAAAACAGACGTTGATACAACACATGTCCTCACTATTGATTACTGGTTCACCACTCATGTAGCGCCTCGGATCAGTCGAAAACATCTCTGGTCATTTTGTCGAAAATATATATTCAGGCACTGAAACTTGTTCCACAAACTGCCGCTCAAGGCTTGCGAAACCGGTCGATGAACGTATTATTGCCGATATATATCGTCAACTTGAGAACAGCACTTGTTTAATTCTGTTTAATGTTTTTGTTTTAATTTTATTAAAGAGCACTTCTTTGTACTCTCTTTCAACGAACGAGCGCGATTGCTTATGGGTTAGTTTGCGTAATGCCTATTGCAGCCTCAAGGCATCACTTTTCTTTTTCATTTTTTTTTTGCATGATGCTCACAGCCTACATCGGCGGATCGACTCCTTCGAAAGCCGATTGCAAATCCGCTTAAGCTAACGAAGCACTTCGCGACGAGGAGGAGAAACTTGAGAAGGCGTCTCTCAGAAGTTACATTGCGGAAGAAAGTACGTTCGCAGGCAAATGAAATGCGGCAAAGGATCTAAGGCGGAGTTGACTTCAAGACAGTTTTATTTATTTATTTATTTATTTATTTATTTATTTATTTATTTATTTATTTATTTATTTTTTACTGCGGCAGGACTTAAATTTAAGGACGCTACTGCAACGTTCGTCTACAAAGTGGTCCTTCCGGCTGGTTTTCCTACCTCATCCGCGAACACATGAAGTTAAGCTCTCTTGAATTATATATCAGGCATATTTCTGGAATGGAATAACTTATTATTGTGGGTGTTTAAATCTGCGCGGGGTATTATTTCTTGTGCTTAGGACTTGACTCGGATATGGCCCACCAGGATCACCCGCACACTATCGCTTTATATGCGCATATGATAACTTTTTGATGGGACAAATGTTCAAGAAAAATGAATGATATTCAAATTATTTTGTAGATGGTGTTGCAATATATAATCTGGTGCAATAATTATGTACTTCCGGCTTTGTATTCTCACGCCGGAGGTGCACTGTGTATGTTCAACTGTGTTTCATTAATGCGTAACTCAGCGAACGCATCTCCCGAGCGATAAAAAGCTGGATCGGTAGTTTTCAAACGCCCTCCACAACGTAACGAAATGCACTTGGCCATAAAGTGAATAGTAAAAATTTTGCATGAGAGATCTTAGTTAATTAACAAATTCAGCGTAATATAAAAAAATACCCTAAGAAGCGCTACATGACGGCAAACTATAAGTTGTTGGTTTTATTCAGTCGCAGCATTAACTACTTTTCTTCTTTTAATGCTTGGTTCAAGTTACGTGAAGCACCCTGCATATACATACATTTAAGGTTCATATAGTACCTCATTGCGTAACACACCCGCCGCAGTGACGCAATGGCTGCTACGGCGTTCTGCTGTTGAGCGCGAGGTCACGGGCTCAATTCCTCAGCGCGGCAGCAACATCTCCATGGAGGGTGTCATTCAAGAACGCCCGTGGACGCGTTAAATAAACACCCGGTGGTCAAAAATTTTTCTGAAGCCCTCCACTACGGCGTCCCGCTTAGTCCCAGTGTTGCGTTTGGCCACCAAAAACTCAATCAATCAATCAATCAATCAATCAATCAATCAATCAATCAATCAATCAATCAATCAATCAATCAATCAATCAATCAATCTGTCAGTCTTGGATCGCAGTATCACAAGCCCATCCCGGAGATATGCCAAGAATGGACGCTCGCCCAGTGGCCAAATCAAAGAAACTCGAATCAGGTAACTTGGAGAAGGGATTGAATATCATGTGATATTGCATTACAAAACACACGCCCACACACACGGTGAGATACAAAAATCTCCGGTGCTCTAATGGGAAAGAAAGCTCATATTTAAAACGCAGGCACTATTTGCAGTATATAGTTCTGCAGTAAGACAGCAGCGTGGTTTAGAGAGAGACGCTGTCACACATGATTCTAATTAAGAGAAGACGGTGCACGAGAAGACGGGCAGTTACGTTGTATCATAGAACTCTCTGTTCGTCAATGCAGGATGTCTGCCGGAACTCGATACGCACGTCACCGCGTAAAGCGTTCGTTGGAGTAACAGAGTAGATGCCAGTGGAATAAACAAACATTCGATGATGCGAATGTGTGTAAAAATACTGAAATATACTTATACCGGCTCCACAGCCACCGTAGTGCTCCACAAAGAAAGCAACAAAATCCCAATAAAGAAAGGCGTCAGGTAGGGAGATACCATCCCTCCTATGCTATTCACAGCGTGTTTACAGGAGGTATTCAGAGACCTGGAGTGGGAAGATTTGGGGATAGGAGTTAATGGAGGATACCTTAGTAACTTGCGATTCGCTGATGATATTGCCTTCCTTAGTAACTCAGGGGACCAACTGCAATGCATGCTCACTGAACTGGAGAGGCAAAGCCGAAGGGTGGGTCTAAAAATTAATCTGCAGAAAAACCAGGCTGCTGCTGCTGCTGCTGCTGATGATGATGATGATGAGAAATTATTAGGCTGGAGAACGAAGTTAGGAAAGTTCTGCGTTGTATGAAGTCGGCTAGCACAAAACAGGGGCAACTGACAGGGACGTGATGATTCAATTTTGTTTGTTAAGTATGACTCATAAACTAAATAAAAGGGATGTGGGAGTTGGGCAACTAAGTACTGGACAAGCCATCTAGAAGTGTTCAGCACTACGCCATGCGGAGAATACCCGGCTCGCGAATGCGAACTGTCTGTAGGCTGTGGTCATGAATGATGATGTCTACTGATGATGACGACGACGACAGCGATGATCACGACCAGCATGGCGTGTTTGCAAGAACTCTTTACGGCTGCAAAGGCTGCTGCACAATAGGCGATGTTCGGCAGCACACGCGCGAACTAATCAAGATGCGCACTGACGGGAGCCGTTTCGTCCTCGCCGCTGTTGTGTATAGTCTTCGCGCTTTGATCGTGACGTCAGTCGCGCCACGCGTATAATTACGTGCGCCCTCACTTGTGCCCCGCAACTCGCCCAAGCAGCTGCCGGCGAAAGATATCGTCAGGAGTGAAGGGATCGGCGGGCTGCAACGTAATATCCTGGCGTATTATCCCTGCCATATGAGTGCGCGTGTGCCACGCTTTTGCAACCGAAATGTGGAGATCCCGTGGGAGCGAGAAGAAGGGAGGGGATGCGTGGGGATGTGGTAAACGACGAGTACTCCTACAAGCGTTTGTGTTAGGGTGCGCTATCTGTATGAGCGAAGCCAGGCCTAATCGCTGACTTTGTAGTGCCTCTCCTATACGGCGCTGCCGCTTTCTCCTTCCCTAGAGCGTCGCTTCCACGTATTGCGGCCGAAATGAAGCTGACGAACAGAAGGTCGGTGTAGTATACCAGCACGAGAGGGGAAGAGAAGTCAGAGGATGGATCAGGGGCTGCGGGTGTTCTGTGAAGGGCCTCTCGTTCCGTTTGCGCAATTGGGTTATGCATGCGATCGAAATAAAGCCGGCGCATTTTGCCTGCTTGATTGCGCGCCCCGGGGGCATTGCCCGTTTCGTCGAATGCATGACGTGATGAGAGACAAGTATTTCTAAAGCCTTCCAGTGGTCCCAATAACGCGTACACGTAACGGTCCAATTTACTGGCCATTTGTGACTCGTGGAAGACATTGTAGGTGCCGTCTCTATAGGTTAAAAGCGACGGTATACAGACTCATCAATTTTCGGAGTAATGGGGGGCAACGAAAACGGCGAGTGACTTGGCAAAGCTGTAATTGGAGGTGTACGCACGAATGTGAACTTTCTTTGATGTCCTCGCCCGTGGTCGCGCCCTAATTTGCAGCGAGGGATAAATACTCATTGCCGGTCTGATGTTAATGAGCTGATTGAGTTGCCTAACTCCATTGCTCAATCCACCAGAGAGCCAAAAAAAGAAAACATAAGCCGCGAAGGTTAGACTTTGTTGCGTCAAGCTTCAAAACTGGCACACATATAAGAAGGAGATGGGTAAAAGGCAAGGAAGAATGGAGACGTATATAGCTGATCTTTCTACATCGGCCAAATAACGTTCAATAATGGGCGACCAACGGAGTTTTCCCAGTGGTAAAGTTCGAGCTAGTTCGAAGCCTCCACGCTGGTATAGAAATTGTATTGCGTGGAAATTGCGTACCGCTCTAACGCGACTAATTTTAAGGACACAGCAATGCACCATGTCTGAAATTAGCATATAGTTAAGGTTTCCCCAGTGGCTGTCCAGAGGCGCTGGAAATGCGCCTATTTTCTGCACTTGCAATGCTACCTGCCTACACAGCTGGCGTCGCACTGCTGAGCTCAAAGTCACTGCTTCTATACCATGCATGGTGACAGCATTTAGATGGGGATTAAATGGAAAGACACTCCTATTGTTAGACTTAGGTACACGGTAAACTCCAACTGGTGAAAATTAATCCTGGCACCTACACTACGGCGCGCCTCATAATCAGATCCTGGTTTTCGCACGTATTGCCTCAATATTATTTTTTCACCTGCAATTTCGCAATAACACATTGCAATGCTACAATGGTCAGTCGGCTGAAATGGAAGGACGGGGTCCATCAGCTTTTTAGCGGTTTTACGATCAACTGCTGTTGCATCACTTTTCTATCGTTTCTCGCTTACTGCATATAGAATTTCGGGCTGATTTTATCCGCGCATATCTTCTGGCATGTGACCTTTGTAGGGGTGCTACTTCGAATGTTGGCGTGCAGACGGGAGCCGAAAAAATTTTGCGACGTATTTTCGAATAACTGCTGAGTGAACCGCCCTCTCATTGGTATGTCCTCCGCTCTTGGTTGGTGAAACGATTAGAGTTATCTTGCAGCGGTGCTAACTTGTCAGTTTCTGTGCTCCGTTACCGTACCTAAGCAAGATTTATGGTCAGTACAGGGCTGACAAAATTTTAAAAAAAGTAAATAAGAAGCAGGAATATAATCTCGCGTTGTAGTATAGTATAGTCGTTATATGTAAGCATGTAAGTATAGTCGAGGAAAGTAAGCCGAGTTCGCCTAGGAGAGCTGAAAAGGGGGGCAAGATGGCGCATCAAGTTTGAGTCACTGTAGACAGACCGAGACCAGTATAGCGTCCTTTTAGGGAGAGTCATGAGAAGGAATCAGCGGCAGTTCATGCCCCATTTACTCTAAATCCAAGTATTCCGCACGGCCAAGCTTCGAACGACGCACTTTTCACTGGCGTTTCTGCGCGATGAGGAGTCCCGACAAAAAATAAGAAAAATGACGAGAATTGTTTTCCCCATTGAAGCGTCGTCCTTCAGTGCGTCCCAAGTTTTTTCGCTTTGTTTCTGTTTTCTTCCTTACCTATAGATATTTACGAGGAGAGAACCGAGAGAAAGAAGGAAACGATACGCATGCCCCTTGAAGCAACAGTTAACTCTCTGTCTGTGTGTACCGTGAGTTAAGGCTAAAGGGTATCTTTTAGAATGAGAGCTAACTTTCCTCTTATACTAACCTGACTACTATACCTCTATTCATCTTGACTTGTCTTGACATATCTCCTTACGAGAGAGATTGCATGGAGCGCGCTTTCCGCGAATATAAAGGAGACAGCGTTGCATAGAATAAAAAGCAACTCAGTAGCACTCGCGAACACGCCTTCGAAAGTTCGATTTCGCCACTTCAGAATACCGTTACCGCTTGATGAAGTGTGATAGGACAGCAGCATTGCCTTTCTATAGTTAAATTATGTTGCGCTAGTTACTTTTACTACTCCGGTCCCCCTTTATATTCGGCTTATGTGCGGACGTCCCACTTCACTAAGTCCTGCACTTAAGCAACGCGATGTCTCTTCGCTAGAGAGTTTCAGCTTGTTTGCAATCTTCTTACCGCTTACGGATGACCGAGTTGCCGAGGCCGCGGATGGCAGTAGCGAAGCCGGCAGCGACATCTCGAGAAGCTGTGTCTAGCTGCAATGCGGTTTCTGTACAGTTCTCTTAAACCTTCCTAACCACTCGCTGCTCCACCAACCGCTGCAAGACTGTGTACGTTCTTTTTCCTTTCTTTTTTTTCTGTCGTGCCGTCTTCCCACTTTCCCGCTATTCTCCTATCGTCTTAGAAACCATGCCTAGATACCTCAAACGACAGCCCTCATTTTCTTTTAAGTATCTTTTTTTTACAGCCAGCCGTCGCCGACCGACAACAACCGTATACGTTACGTCCCCTTATGACATCTAAAACCAATTTGTCAAGGCCCACAAGGCCGCCTTTGACGAACAGAGAATTCCCTATGGAAATGTAGGCCAGCCTTTCTGAGGCGTTTTAGCCCTGGTAATAACTTTCACGCTAAGTTTCTCTGTCGTCCGACTTATTAATCTTGGATCTGGAATATTTTTGTGCTGCGGGAATGTCCTCGCAGCCGGAAAATTGTGAAAAGGGGGCGCGCCAACGCTTTACATCAGCAGTTGAGTGCAATATGCTATACTTCCTGCAGCACTACATTTGTGTGTTTTCTGGTTGAGCTTTCGACATAGAATTAGAGCGACTTCGAGCGCTTCGTCGCCGGGCGAAACGTCGATATCGGCGTACAAGGTCAATTCATGACCTTAGGGCAGCCAGGAGGATGCAAAAGAAGATCCAGCGTCGTATGGATAGATTAGCGTCGGAACGTTGGGCAACGTTTTGCCAGACACTCGACCCCCGCAAGCCACTGTCTCACATTTGGAAAACGGTGCGAGGTCTGCGTTGCCTTCCGGAACGGCGTTTTCCATTCAAGGCGCTAGCGCTTTTCCAAGGGCGAAAAGACATCGATGTCGCAGAAGACTTTTGTGCGCGAATTGCAGACGAAGCGGCTCGTCCAGATCCTCCAGCCCGAGCTGACGTCCCCCATTCCCGTGATTGCCGCATGGACCTTCCTTTTACAATGGAGGAGCTCGAAGCGGCTCTAGCTCTCTGCAGGCGCTCATCATCTCCGGGTCCGGATGGTATATCATACAGGGCCGTGTGCTGTCTCGGATAGTCCGCACGGATAGAATTGTTGAGCCTTGACAACTCCTCATGGCAGGAGGAAAATGTTCCTGACAAATGGAAAGTAAGCCGTCTGGTGCCACTCTTAAAGCAGGGTAAATCCCCATTAGAACTCACCTCTGAATGCCCAATAGCGCTGGCCAGCTGTGTAGGAAAGATAATGCAACGGATGATCGTTGGCCGCCTGGAATGGTACCTTGAATACTACAAGATTTATCCGATCTCCATGGCTGGTTTCCGACGTGGCCGCTCTTCCATCGACAATGTAGTTGATTTCGTTTCATATGTCCAGCACGAAAGGCCCCGTAAGCGTTTATCTGCCGCTTTATTCTTAGATGTCAAAGAGGCATACGATAACGTATTACATGAGGCCATTCTCGACGTCCATGCGACGGTTGGCCTAGGTGGTCGAGTTTCTTTGTGGATTGCAAGTTACCTATCTGCAAGATCATTCTTTGTGTTAACTGACGATGGCCCAACTACGCGACGCTATACCAGCAGGGGCGTTCCTCAAGGCGGTGCTCTCAGCCCGGCGCTATTCAAGCTCGCTCTTGTTGGACTTGCTGAATACTTGCCAACTACCATCAAAATTTCAGTATACGCTGACGACATCTGTGTCTGGACTTCGGCTGTCTCAAGTCCTCAGATACGTGCGCGACTTCAAAGAGCGGCCACTTTGAAAGCGTACTACTTGTGTAAACAGGGTCTCAGCATATCACCAGAAAAATGCGCAGTAGTAGCATTTACTCGCGAACCGATGACGCCTTATGTCGTCTCAATCAATGGGCGGGCCATTTCCTATGTCCGAAGCCACAGATTCCTTGGCGTAATTATTGACCGAGACCTCCGTTGGAGCCCGCACGTGGCCTACATGAAACAGCGCCTGACAGCAACTTCCCAGTTGTTTAAATATTTGACAGGAAAGACGTGGGGGATGTCAGTAGACGCAATGCTTAAACTCTACAGAGCTCTCTTTCTTGGTTTTCTAATATATAGCATACCTGTACTGACCAACACCTGCAAGACAAATATTCGGGTTCTACAGGCAGCACAAGCTCAAGTACTCAGAGTCTTCCTTGGTTTGCCCAGATGCACGTCAACAGAGGCAACTCTTGCGATTGCTCGGGACCATCCAATGCGAACTCACATTACGGTGGAAGCCCCGAGAACCCACATCAGACATTTTGCACGTGCCGCCTATCACCACCTTGCAGGACTACCTTCAGACAGGCACCAATCATTATTCTCTAAAACTATAATCAAGTACAACGACAAACTTCCCTCGGGCTTCACCGCTGCATCTAAACCATCGATACCCCCTTGGTGTCTTATCAGCCCCACAGTTCATCTCAGTGTACCAGGAATCGGGGAAAAGTCTGAACTGTCACCGCCTGTGCAGAAACAACTACCTCTGCTTCTTCTGCACGAGAGGTACGCGGACAGTGAACACATTCATACTGATGGTTCCACAAACATCCAGTATTCGTCCGGTGCTGTTATTGTCCCAGCAAAAGCTATTACCATCAGCTTTAGGACTGACCACCCAACAACATCGACATCTGCTGAACTGGCTGCTCTTCGCGCTGCACTTCGTTTCGTCAATCGGGAGCCACCTCAACAATGGTCAATCTTCAGCGACACAAAGGTAGCCCTACAATCTGTACTATCAGCTCTGCGTCGCGGGCCATTCGAACAGCTCGTATTCGATATTAGATGCCTACTCCATACATCACAGAAGAAAGGACACCACGTGGCGTTTCAGTGGCGGCCAAGTCACTGCGGCGTCACTGGAAACGAAGACGCCGATAATGCCGCTCGCGCAGCTCTTGAAGACGCACAAGAAGAGGCCATACCGCTTTCATGATCCGATGCAGCTAGCATACTTCGAGTGCTTGCACAGGAGATCACGCTCTCTCTATGGTGCGCACCAAACAGCCAGACCAACCAGAGCAACCGTCAATACCACCTGCCGTCTTTGATGCATCTTGTTGCGTTTCGCCTGCGACACGTGGTTTTGCCGGCGCGACTGCGGCGGGGCGGCAGACATTTTGGCCCGATCGTCGTCGCCGCAACGCTCATCGGCAGGTGTTTCCAGGCGCGACTGCGGCGATGCGACCGCAAAGGATCACCCTCGCATTCCAGTCATTGTGCCGGAACCAGGCGCTGCGAAAGCAGGGATCATCCTCTCATTACAGTCATTGTGCCCGACCGGCAGCGCTACAACAGGGTGCTACGAGATCGTGCTCGACATGGTGATACGGCATCGCTACAACAGGGTGCTACGAGATCGTGCTCGACATGGTGCTACGGCATCGCTACAACAGGGTGCTACGAGATCGTGCTCGACATGGTGCTACGGCAGCGCTACGACAGTGTGCGTCACCATTAGCCCATTGTACATTCACGTGCTCGTCTTTTGAGGGGTTCCTTCTTGCCCTCAACTGCGAGAGTATAAAAACAGCTGCCCCGGACGCCAAAAGGAGGGCTCCGATTTCTTCTGTTGAGTGAAGTGCTCTCCCGTCTCTCTACTTCGGTCAACCTGACCGCCAACTCTTTGCGATGTTAAAATAAACAAGTTGTTTCGTTGTTACCAGTCGACTCATGCTTTGCCGGGACCTTCGGATGCTTCCAGTTGTACCCCAGGCCGCCAGGCCAACGCTACCCTTGGGGCTTGCGACCCAGGTACAACCACGGGCGTCAGCGCCGAGTTCCCAACAGATCGTACCAGCGGTGCGATCCAAACAATCTCTACATGCCAACTGGGCTCCACCGAAGAGAGGCGACTCTGCTTTATCGCTGATGGCTAGGGGTGGCTTTCATGAAATCTTACTCCTTCCGCATTGGAATGGCCGACAACGCTCTCTGCAATGCCTGTCTTTGCGAGGAGACGCTGGAACACACTCTGTGCGACTGTCCCGAATATAATGTTCAGCAACAGTCCCTGGCATCTGTTCTAGCGCACCTTGACACTAGACCATTGTTCCTCGACACGATTTTCACATGCCGCCGACAGAAGGCATCGCGAGTGAAGGCGACGAAGGGACTACTTCGGTTTTTGAAAGAGACGGGATTGGACAAGCGGCTGTGACAGTGATATCACGTACCATGCCAGATTGATGGACTCCAACGGACGATGTCTGTGTGCTGTGCTATGTGCTCTCTCTCCCTCTCCCCTTCCCCATCTTTCATCTCCCTCATCCCTCTCCCACGTGTAGGGTAGCAAACCGGTTAAGCTAAACTGGTTAACCTCCCTGCCTTTTCTTCTCCACGTTTTCCTTCCTTCCTGGTTGAACTTTGAGTCACAGGGTGCCGCTACCAGTGTTGTCGCAGCCGTACACCTTTTTCGTGTACCGGTATTTCACAAATAGTAACGCATTTGCGTACAACCTAAGGCTTGCCACTATCTCGGGCACCCAGTAGTGGACGCGCGCAGAGCTGACTGCACAACAATGGACGCTTGACTGTAATGGTGGTCGCTATAAAAGTCAACGCTGTTGTGAAAGCGCAAAGTCGCGGTCACAGGGAAGTAATAAAAGATAGCATAAAAGCCTGAGTCGTGATTGGTAACCGCCACAGTGGTTTCGGAAGCAACAGCGCCAAGTACAGAGCTGAGTTCCACGCCTCAAAGAACTTGCGCTGCTTGAGACTCTAAGTCGTTCTTCATCTTTTTAGCCTCGCAGTCCAGCGCGTTTCACTCTATGCATGCCTTTTGTTCTTCGTTAACAAAGGGTTTTCGCAGCACTCAACGCGCAATAAGAGAAGCGGCGAATTAAAGGCACCTTACGAAAAAGTCAGCCCCCTGAGAAAGTCGGGAAATTTCTGCTGACACCGCGACGAACACAAAGATGCTTCCATTGGGGAGAATTAAGAGATAAGAATGACACACTTGTAGCTGCGTGAAAGGCATAACCGCGTAGCGAAGAAATGCACTGTGTGCTGGAAACGCTTGAAGGAAAAGGAACGCGCTCACGAAAAACGTACCCGGAACGTTTGAGCCACACCCAGCGTAATCTTACACCGCAGTATTAAATGAAGAGGTGCGTATCTGGCACTGACAGCCTGAATCCCCCGTGCCCTTTTGTTTTTATAGTTGTGTTTGCTCTGCTATTTTGCTTATCACTGCCGGGCATGTAACGCGAAATAAGACCACGAATGTGAAAATGGTAAAGGTGTGACGTATATATATATATATATATATATATATATATATATATATATATATATATATATATATATATATATATATATATATATTCCGGCAGAAACTACCGCACGATGGCTGTCGACATTAATGTAATTAGCATTGAAACAATGTAGCGATACACTGTATTGCAACGCGTACACGTCTTTTAAGCCGGGCTGCTCTCTCGTGCTTCCTTATGAAGACACGTCCAAATAGTTCATCGCATGAACCGCAGTAACTTCAGACCCCAACTCAGAGTAAACAGAAATATATATATATATATATATATATATATATATATATATATATATATATATATATATATATATATATATATGTAGCGATACAAACAGTGTATCGCTACATTGTTGCAATGCTAATTACATTAATGTCGGCATCCATCGTGCGGTAGTTTCTGCCGGAATATATATATATATATATATATATATATATATATATATATATATATATATATATATATATATATATAAGCAACAATTTGTCGTGCCTTTTTTGATGATCTTATTATTTTTTATATGCGAGTTGCTTACAGTGAGTACTGCTTGTGATTTGAAAGGGTTGCGCCAGTCAAGCTGCCTTAATACAGATTTTTTTCCTTCTCACCTCAGCACACCTGGAACTTTTGACATGTAGTGAGAAATAAACTCAAATATAATACCCGTTCTTCTAACGCCCAGAGCAAGGTCAGAACCCGGATATTCGTCGGGTTTAACTCCCTTTACTGAATTAATGAATGATGGGTGTAACGTTAAGGGATAAGAAAAGAGCAGATTGGGTGAGGCAACAAACGCGGGTAAACGACATCTTAGTTGAAATCAAGAAAAAGAAATGGGCATGGGCAGGACATGTAATGAGGAGGGAAGATAACCGATGGTCATTAAGGGTTACCGACTGGATTCCAAGGGAAGGGAAGCGTAGCAGGGGGCGGCAGAAAGTTAGGTGGGCGGATGAAATTAAGATGTTTGCAGGGACAACATGGCCACAATTAGTACATGACCGGGGTAGTTGGAGAAGTCTGGGAGAGACCTTTGCCCTGCAGTGGGCGTAACTAGGCTGAGGATGATGATGATGATGATGATGATGACTGCCTTTAGTGTCCTTGCTTTCTCTATGTCTCTGATTGCAGACATGTATACGGGATACCATCAAAAGTTGGAATTGATTGATTGAATAGAACCGCGGAAACGCATCATTGTCTCAGAAATGCTCCACGACTATAACAGGGCACGTGCATGGTGGTGCAGGCTCCTTGACGCGAATCCTGCTTCGCTGAAAAAGGGGTTGCGACTTCCTCACAAAAAGAAAGGAAATTCAATGCAACACGACCAGCCCTCAATTTGTTGGCTCACGCTTTTACTGTGCTCAACGCGTGTGAAATAGGCTTCGGGATGTGTCTGGAACATCATGATTTATTGTAACATCACGGCTGGTTGTGATATCATGATTTATTGCAACAGCACGGCTGCTTCTAGCGTCACGTTTCGAAGGTCCGGAAACGAAAATAAAGCGGAATATGAACTTTCACGCATGCGGAAGCGCAAAGCAATAACAGTGCACTGTGACATTCAAGTAGAGACCAACTTCAAGCATTGCTTATGTAGACATTCTCTTTGTTGCATGGCTGGGGTTGCTAGATCATGGGATGGAGTTCACTGCATTGGAACTGCTAAATGCAGTCGTTGCCTCAGGACTACTGTGTATGTGGGTTCTTTAGCTTAACTCATGTGTAGAGCGAAACAAAACTAATTAAGCACTATTTTGAAGGCTTTCGTCAAAAAGAATACCTGTACATCTAGTTGTAGCATAGAAGATAGTTGGGCTAGTTGGTGCTTGTTACAGTGCTTGTTACAGGTGTTGCCGGTGAAGAGAGGGAGGACATTGCCACTGGTGTGCTTGCTAACCTTTCCCTTCTTCATCAACAACAACTTCTCTCTCTCTCTCTTGGTATTTGTAATGCGTGTGCACGGAGATTCGGTGACTGAGGTTCACTCATGAGGTGCCGGTACAGGGCTGCTTGCAGTTCCTGGATCTGCGTATTACCTTCGATAACAACCTACTTTGCTGGACGTATTGTCTTCGATCTAGAAATAGCTGTCCTTAACTATAATTCGGCCCACTCTAAGACAGTGAAAAGGGGAATAGCAATTAACTTACTTAGAATAGCTTTGAAGAAATCTAGTGAGCCTCAGGTAGCCTGCAGCGAGCAACACCAAGTTGGTCGACTGCGTAATGCCGAGGTCTCCGAAGGCGCGACAGTGTCGGTGGCTGAAAACCTCATTGATGAGGTTCGGCAACACGGACAGCCTACTGGACAATATGAGCAAAGGCACCCGTTGAGCCCAGTGCTGGTGCCATACATGCACACCACCTCAAGAAGGCAGCAAGGCAGTGTGGGGTTTCGGTCAGTTTCTCGGCGCTAGAAACAACTGTAGTGTGTGCCACATCTTGAATGAAGGTCAACGTACTGACGCGTGTCTGAAAAAGTGCGCCGCGCGCCTTGATGACTGCCGCGAGGCTGTAGCTTACATGATTCCCGTATCGTGTGCAAAGTGCTGCATTTTCCAAACGGGTTGGTGTTTAAACGATCGCTTGAGGAAACACAGGGCAGCTGTCAGTGTCTTAGCTGCTGGTGGTCATCTCGCTCATCACTGGCGTAGGTGCTCGCGCACCGCGAAGTTGCAAGAGAAAGAGAGATAGAAAGGCAAAGGAAAGACAGGAAGGTTAGCCAGAGATTATCTCCGGTTGGCTACCCTGTATCGGGGGATGGAAAAAGAGACGCGCAAGGTGAGAGAAAAAACAAGAGGTAAAAAAAAACGTAAGAAAACACGCTTCAGTGCGCTTGTGTGTTCAGGTGGCTCCAAAGTAGAAGAAAATATTCGAAGCGTTTTGTATAAAAAGAAAGCGGGTGATAAGTGTGTAAGCACCCCGTCCCTTGCTTTCACCAAGAAACAGTGTTCCTATCTGAATTATCACCTGTCCATCTATTTGTTCTGGTAGATGCTATTTTAGAGGGATAAAAGAAAAATCTGCACATCCCATGAATCCTGTGTTTATTCGCAGTAAAAATTCATTTGAAGTCGAGTGTTCTGTCATGTGTGTTTCTCGCTGTCGTCCGTTGTCTTTTTCGCGGTAGGTAAGGATGTCTCAAGTCTGCATTAAGCGTTGTGGTTCTGATGCTCGAGTGTTTCTCTTTATGTGTTCGAGATGAGACTTCACTTGCATAATCTTGGCTTCGGCCTTTTTCTCGTATTGACACCGCGAATGGTTTCCTAATTGCTTAAGTAACAATTATACGCGAACGTATGCAGCCACAAGAAGCCCTGCGTAGGCACAAGTTCCAATCTGAGAGGGAAGAAAATAATTTGGACCAACTTTATGTTTCTTGCAAATGTATTACTACACACGAGCCTCTTAACGAATGCGTAGCATGGGAATTCATCCGAGGCTCTAATTGTAGCCCTCCCGACTCATGGTCCCGACTGAAATCGCGTTTAGTTTCGTGACACATGAAGACCGGAAATCCATGTGAATAAACTCCTAAAAGAGGTATATAACTCTTCAAAAACAGAAACCGAAACGCGAGCCTTTCTTGCAACGCCGTCCGACAAGATCCCCAGGCATGCGAAAGGAAGGAGGAACATAAGGTGAGTTCTTTCCTACTAAGTGCCCCAGCAGGGCTAAGTGACGTTGACGTTTCCGCCACCGTCTCCTACTTAGCAAAGAAGCGCCGCTTCCATCCAAGGAAAACTTCCTTTCGCTAGCACGGGTTGTCTTTCTCCCTTTCCTTCAGTCGAGCTGCCAATTTCTCATCAATTACGGTCCCTACGGTGGTCGACTTGCGTAGGCGGCCCTCTAGACTCTGCTCTTCATTGGATGCCCTGAGATTTCGCTTGCTCGGGATTATGCCCACTAAGCCTGTATTTGGGCCCCTTGTTAAGACCTCTACGAAGAAGCTAAGAGCCGAAACACCTTGAAGGCTTGAATCTAGGGCGCATCAACATGCGCCCTGGTTTCGACTTACCTTTTTTTTCTCTTCTCTCTCTCTTTCTTTCTTTGCTTTACCAAAGTCTAGATTTTGTTAAGCATGGCTACCTCCTGTTACGACTTGCCGCTAACACCCATTCCTTTACAATCAGGGGTTTCCTAAGCGGAGAACTTCAGCAGACGCGGCCGCTACTCCCTCCACCCCCTCCTAAAATGTCAAGGCCAAAGCATTTTGCTTTCGAATAAACTATAAGGATTCATTTCAGTATATCACACATCAGAACCGGATCAGGAGCCAGTAGAAACGCCCTGAGCTTTGGATTCTCCCGATGACATGAGCTAAATCGTGTCACTGCGCGTTTTCTGAAAGTGCCTCTTTCATCGGTTCTGTTTGTTTTTCTTCCGTACGCATTAGCTATACTTGTTGACAACCTAAGAATCACAAACGAGCTCCGCCTGCAAGAACTTCAGCGCATCTGCTTTTCACGTCTGAAATGGTGCCGAGCCAGATGAGGTTCATTCGTATCTTAACCACTTTGCACTGCTAATCGAAATGCTAGGCTTATTCGAAAATAAAAGCTCCGTTGTTTTGAGCTAAAGTACTTCGTGGACAGCAGTGACATCTGGGTCACTATAAATTTTGCCAAGACTTTCAGGTTTCACTCTAAACCAGTGACACAAACACCGATCTGCACGGAGAAGCAGTCATTTCAGGCTCTCGAAAGTGCTTAGAGAGAGAGAGAAAGAAGCCAGCCTAATGAAGATGGCGCTTATACGCAAATTGTGTTTGAGTTGGACAGCATACCAATAGCACTTCTATCCTTAGGTAGTCACCGACTGCATCAAATATACCTACTTGTTTCTTCGACAAGTCAAAATGAGGAGCCATTAGCATTATATAGTGATGGTCCACTTTTTTTACACTTAAGTTAATAGAAAACATTAGTGCTATGTAGTATTTCTCGCGCGCTCGACGGGCGCGCAGAAAATACTAGCAGCAACATCCCTTCGTCCCTCTCTGACCGCTCAATTGACAGCCTTTACTCTAGTGACGTCACGCTCAAGACTTTGCTGGCGTATCAACGTGCGAAGAAGGTACCGGAAAAGCCCAGAGAGAATAGCGGTGATTCGCTTTCCTCTTTCCTTTTTTTTTTTGAATTTGTCGTTTCCTTGTGTCGCGTACGGCTGGTACATTTGCGAGGTATCCTCATCACGCTAAACTTCACGTGAAACGCGTGTTTATTTAAGGCATGTAAAAAAATGTGAACGGTAGCTTAGAGGCTCTTTCACGGTTCAGTATGTTTTACTGTGTGATCAGTTCGGTGTGAGAGGTGCCTTCAAGCGAGGCTCAGCCCAGGGACTTCTCCTTATACGAGACGAGAAAAATGCCCCATTCTTCTGACGCACTGCAAGCCTAATAGCATTTAGGCGGGCTATGTCTTCGGAAAGCAACTATCCAGAGGAGTTGGACTCAGTTACGTGGACCACAGCGCCTCATGAGCGTCAGCTACGCCTTGCCATGGCTCTCTCCGCAAAGTGTCCGCCGAAACTGATACGGACATGGAAGCGACTCGCACTTCCATCTCGGAGAACCAGTCGTTCGGGACCTCTCTGACGCTCGCAGGCATCTTCCGCGTGACCAACTCTTAACCCCATACGAGGCGCTGTCTGCTTCACGCTCCCTCTTTCCTCTGAGGAACCAACAGACCGCGCTGGTGTAACGCAATATGGGCCGGGGTGCCTGAAACGCCCGTCGAGCGTACATTGGGTCCAGGCTATCACGGTTGCCCTTCTTCCCACCCCCTCCCTCCGAGGCAGCCACCCGGCCCGTGACGGCATCTGGACAGTGTCTTGGCTCGGTATGAGAATGGAACGCAAGAGGCAAGCAAGCGGGACAAACGGGGCGTGCCGTAAAAGCCTGCGTAATACAGGAACCCACCTTTCACGCAAGCGACTAGGTGAAGGCAACGGAACGGAGGAAAAGAAATGTTTATCTGTGTAAGGATGAGCGAATACATTGTTTCGCGGAGAAAAAAAAAAGAACGACATTTTGCTTTCGTTTCGCGCTTGCAAACAGTCGCCTGCTCCTCCGACATAGCGGTTCTGTTTTTGGTGGAGTTCACTTTCCTTGCTTTTCAAACACGGCATGAGGTCAAAAAATAAGAATCAAATTATATGCGTCCCAATCTGAAGTTACACGTTGGGAAGAAGCCTCCGTAATAATTTTGACCAGGTAGAGTTCAATAATGTGTACCAATTACAAAAAAACATGTGCGGCGACTTTAAAGCCGGGATGGTTGATTTCCTCTATAAATAACGCCACAGATCCTTTTTCTGTCTGTCTTGACTACTTTACGACCAGTGAAGAAGGTCGTTTGTCAACGTCATCTGAACGTTGCGACATGGGTTGGAGGAGAGGCGGGAGTGAGGAATCTACGCTATGTCCATGAAAACAGCAACGCATTCCTGGCGAAAAGTCAGCCAAGCCTAAGTCAGTACTCAGAACACGTGTTTAAATAATTGTATTTGTCACTCTTTTTATGCTCTCGACTATGGCTCATGTGGACGGCATTTTCTCACATTCTTCCAGTTTACTCTATTCCGAAACTTTTCTCCCTTTGGTGCGCTTAAAGGAATCCTAAAGAGAAATAAAGATTACTTAAGCTCTATCGTTGAACTCTGTTGTAATGTGCCAAAGCAGTAATTCTTAGTGTGAAATTAGGCTTGGTAAGCCTAGGAAGATGCGAGAACATAAGCAGCGACGCCACCTATAGCTAGCCGTGACCTCATAGATCTTTACGGCGTTTGCTCGGGCCTAGCTATTTTCTTCATCGCTGACGATTGACTGCATTACAATCTAAAAGAGCAGGCGACTAAACTTGTCCAGTTCCAATATCTTTTATGAAGGCACATCCTCCCACGTACGTAAAAAGAGAGAGAGAGAGATAGCAAGGACAGGAAAGGCAGGGAGGTCAACCAGGCGAGCACCCGGTTTGCTGCCCTACACTGGGGAGAAAATAGAATGAAAGCGGCGACGTCATACGGACGTGCCAGTACTAGGGCTACGGCACGAAATTCCAAAAATGAGACTTTGACTTTCATTTTTTTCTCTTCTAATAATCAGCCTCTCAGCGCAAAATTAAGGAAAGTAGTTCTGAAAGAATACTTCTTTAGTGTAGACTAAATCTCTGGTTTCATTTAGTGCCCCTTTAAAGATGCCATCAGTTGTACCTTGCCACCTTGCATTGTTATAGCATCCTTCTTTCCTTCTTTTGTCTTGTCATCATAATTTGGCCAGTGTAGACGGGGAGAAGCTCTCTTCTCGTTACGCGCTATATTCGCGCCTTTGCGGTAACCGTTTCCGTAGGCTTGTCTGCTCTGCACGTGACGCATTGCACGATGCGTGGTCCGAATTCCCAGTCGTCGCTGCTGGCTGCCTTGCGCTGCTCGGAGACAGCTGGGCGGAAGCCATTAACCAGACGCGACGTGCAGAAACAATGTGTGCATAGTCACATAGTGTACTGAATGCGAGTCAGTCGTAGAGCTGAGACAGCAGTAATGCATCATGCCTGCGGGAGCCCACTTGTATAAGGTATACAGGGCAGTAAATACAAACAAAAATCGGCAGCACTGAGCAGGGGAGAACATATTGCTGGTAATATGTGGATAGCGCCCTTCCGAGTAAACATATACCAAAAGAGCAATAAGTTGGTATAGTTGGTTCATTTTTATTTGTTCTAAGAATGCGCTCCCTTAAAAGCAGTACACGAAGAAACAAGACGGAAACTCAAGTTGAAAATGGCTTCCCAATTTCACTCGTGTGTTATTCGCGCTTGTACTCCCGTAGCTATTCAATCTTACTAAGGTCACTTTGTGGAGATACTCACCTTCGCCTTTGCGGCACAGTCGTTGGCTGCGGAATCTCACGGTGCCTTCGCGGTGGACAGATTGTCGACCACGCGTATACTGTGGCTACGAGTTTAATTTCCCGGGCGCATTTGTCTTCTAGGGTACGGGGCGTGCGAGCCATGCGTCGTTGTCAAGGCTGGCCGCGGCGGATAGCGTTTCGGTGAAGTGTGCGTTGTGTCCCACATTCACGCTCCGGTCGCTTTCTCATTCCAGGTTCGTTGAGATCGGAGAGAACGAGCTTTATTTCCATTTTACTTAGGCGTAAAGATATTACAATCTGTTTTTACTCCAAATACTTCATTAGCCTTGCGTGATAGCTCAAAATGGCTCGAGCCAAGGCCACGCGTGTGGGCGCCGCGCCCATATGGTAGGAGCCTCAGTCATTTTTGCCTATCATGGAGGGGGTAATGGCGGATTTGGAATAAAAACAGATCGGAGTAGCTTTGCGTTATCCCGGCCCTGCATTCTCCCCACCGAGTTGCGGAGCGCGTCCGTCACTGAGTGTCAACCATGACGACCCGTTCACACCGGAAATTTTCCGGTCGGCGACAACATCGACGAAAAGAAAATCTGCTCCGTGCGACGTCGCGCGCCTTTTGGTATTAAACCAGCTTACAGCACCGGGAAAGAAAGACGAAAAACAAAAGCATCGCTCCTCGCATGCCAATCAGAACGCGGAATCACGAGACAACGAAGGTGACAGGGACGGAAGCTACTCTTGGTTGTAAAATCCGCTTAGTTACGCTGCAAAGGGCGCAAACAAGACCAGTCACGTCGTTATGTGCGGTACGTTTCCGGCTGTTTTGAGAATTCATGCCGCGCTTCCTGTGAAGACAAGTCTGCAGTGGAATTGTACTGTGTTGTAGAAGGACGTTATGTGCGTCAAAATAGGGGTTGATTAAGCGTTCCTGTCTGTTTGTACTATTGATACGACCTGAATCGGGCTTTCACCATGAGTGCGCAGCATTCTTTTTCCCTTTGAACGGCTGCGCTGGAGAAAATTTCATCACTCGAGGCCGTTGCAAAGTTAATTTGTCTGCACATAAGAAGGCGGTCGCTCCTGCTCTGTGTGTATGTGGGTATGTTGCGATAGAGCGGGTGAGCGCGGGCGACGTCGAGCACTGCGTAGCTTAATGTTACTTATGTTCACTCGTGTACCCATGCATTACTCAGTACACTCATGCACAGACTGTAGCTATCTGGGGCGTCTTGGCTGCAGCCTTTATAGCTGCGTGCATGGCAGTTTTGGTGTCGTTGCCTAACGTGCCGTCGTTGTAGCTACAGCGTGGGTGTTAGCGATGCCAAATAGGCACAGAGCCAAATTAGACACGAGTACGTTGCGTGATCTTCTTGGAAGCTGGTTAAAGTCTATGTCCACGTAATACAACGTCTGCGTTTGTTGTGTGGGCAGTGTATTTCGGCTTTCGTGAATATATATATATATATATATATATATATATACATATATATATATATATATATATATATATATATATATATATATATATATATATATATATATATATATATATATACGCGAAAGAATCTTCACTGCAGCAAACATGCTCGGTCAAGTCCATAATGCCTTTAATAAAGCGAATAGCTATTTGTAGCCGCGTTTATCTATTGTTTTACTTTAACAATCGTCGTCGATGACTTCTGAATATCCTTTTTCTTTTTCAACTGCCAATCTTGACATTTTGTACGTGACAAGCAACAGCGTCGGCACGAGCAGGTGCTTGCACGAAAACAATGATCGGGCAGCGAAAGAAAGAAACGCCAGTAAGGCCTACTTCGGCAAACATTCCTGACGGATTCTAAAACTAAGTTTCCTAGTGGGTGGATGCGACATCTTTAACCACGCCTCTTGCTTAAGCGTTGTAGCTCCCGTCATGTTTACAGCTCTAGGCACGAGTCACATATAGGGCGGTATGACGCGCCCACGGAACTCTTTTTTTTTTTCTTGCTTGAGTTTCCTGAGCAGGTAGGTCGAACGTCTTGCTTCTTGTTATTACGTTGTTGGCGTATCGATATGAATATATTGAAACCCCACGCGCCTAGCGGAAATGCCACGCATGTACGTGGGAGCCACTGGCAAACAATGTCCCTGCTACATTCTAGAAAACAGTGATTATTAACGCGTCAAGCTTCCCGGAAAACCTAATAGCCTGAAAGTCGATTTTCCCCTCTGCTACCGTGCTCCTATAGAGAGATCACGTGGATGTCGTAATATTTGTGAAAATGTTTGTGGCTTCTGTCGTGGCCAGTGGCATGCATTCGTCTATTATTCCGTTTCTTCACTCTGCCGTACATGGTTGAGCTTCGTTGGCGAGGTTGGGACACGAAGCAATCTCATTATTACATGATGCAAATGTGTGTAAGCACGCGTACGAGTACGCTCGACCGCAGCGTTGTTTACGCGTAAGCGTGCGAGCGCCCCGCGGGCAGAAATAAAGAGGAATTCTGGTGAGCTGGCGTGTAACCGTTGTAGAAAACTATATAGGTATATGTGGCACGAAATATTTGTGCGCCAAACGTGACCCACATCTAGGGACGTTTTTTTTTCTGTAGCACCAGAGTAAACTGTGCCGGTGCGACACACAGATACCTATGAACACATAACTTTACTTTTCTACCTTTGAATATACTTAGTGAGAGAAAAATATGGCTTCAGCACCCGATAACCCAATTTACGACTGCTGCACTTCAGCCTTCACTACACAGTTGTTGCGTTAACGTGCACAAACTTGTTAACTAGTATCAAGTTCTTCATTAGGCCCCACCAATTCAAGCTATATATGGCGTCAAACATAAGGTAAGGATATTCTGCTTACTTTGATGTCAAAAGATAAAAATATACAGATCAGCTTTTGAAAATGCTCCACTGGTTTGCCAATTTACCAGGTAGATTAAGCTTTACGACACGCTGGAGTGATTCTATTTCGAAGCCGGCCCAAGTCCCCAAGGAGAAGCTCATTAGTTTGTCGTTTTGTCCCTTTTTTTTTTCAGGTGAAATACTTAAGTGGCCCATGGGTCGAGAAATCCGTTGTACAGCGTTATCGAAAAAATTGACCGTCCGGCGTTATGACAACAAAATTCAACGGCACCAAGATCGATGGTGCCACCATTGATGCTGGAACCCACGACCATTGTCTTCATAAGGCAAAATTAATTAAGGCACGGTTTATTAAGATAAATTTAAGTAATATACTCGAATCCACGACCTTTGGTGGGAGGGAACAAGTAATAAGCATTTACAGTGCATTCCCATGATAATGTCAAGTAACTTAATTAATGTCTCGGGAACGCAGAGGCTTTCGCCCTCATCGTATGCTAAAGTGACCCTCAACTTTTTTCTTGGAGGAAGGCCTGACGGCTGGAGGCAGGGTGTTTCTGAGCCATACATTTGTGATTATCAGTGATTCGCATTTCTGATGCATTTATTGTTGTCGTATTTCAACCTCATAAGCTCCGCTTCCCTATCCCACGGCAGGCTATGCATGACTATAAGCTGTTACAAATAACATTGGAGATACAGCACATGACCTTACACCAAATATTTGAGTCAAAATATTGTTTACACATTTATGGGTGTCGGTTTGGGCGATCAATGCGCATGGCTGTGCCGTGGCGGCGCCTTGAGGCTACGAGAGTGTTTGTTTGCTTTACATGAAAGCAAGCTCAAACTTCACTTTCTAGAATAGAAGCCGCAGTTGATTATTCTGTGTTAATTCAAGTCCCCTGCGGCCCACCGAACTATGTAGCACAATAGTTCGACAGGGACAGTTCTCAAGATTCACTTGAAGAGGTTTTTGCGTCCTCTGTCACAGCTATCATCATGTTTGCTGGAGACAAAAAAGTCGCCAAAAGAAGAACATTTTATTTGTTGCTATAAAGATTCGCCCTTATCCTTTAAAGGTAAATGTCTTTGCCTTGGGACGAACCAAGTAACCTTTGTACAACTACATTAAGGGTCTCAAAATGTTTAGAGCGTATTCTATAGAAAGAACATTGCACCCTTGGAGGCTTGTCTTATCTTTCATCGCCTCAGTGAATGATCGTCCTCTGTGTTGCACGCAAGTACTTCATTGAACGACTTGTGCCCGGTACTTACAGCTTATGAACGACATCCGCGTCACCAGTGTGACATAGAATTCTTGATAGAAAAGCAGCGAGCGCAGGGGTTTTCAAATATGGAAATGCACGTGAGACAGATCACTAATATTGTCTGAGGCCCCCCCAAAAAAACCTCCAAATGCTGTAAACACTTCTTTAGAGTGTGCACATACTGGATGAAATTAAACCTGGCTTTAAGTCTCGTACAAGCGGTTTTCACACCAGCGCCACTTTGAAAAGTGTTGCCATCAAGTGAATTAGGAAGTTGGAAGATTTCATCTTTTTTCTTGCAAATTAGTTTTAGGCGCAGGATCAGAACGAATAAAACGGTTCTTTCCAAATGTTATGTATGTCTGTGTGTTTTAGGGCGTGTTATACTAAAATTTACGCCCCGGGCTTGATATCAATGTTATATTCGTCGGCCGGTGAGTCCTAACTTTATACGCAACAGCCTTTACACCGGCCTCCGTTATCAAAGCAGCAGAAACTATAGTGCAAGTGTAACCATGAGAAATATATAGCATAAGAGCGGAAGAGCTGCTTAATTTCAATCATTGCAAGGTGGATATAGCAAATGTGGCGATAAGCCGCCGTGAATCCTCTAACTCTTGTTGATTTCTCGTAACTGTATAGAAAAACAAAACAATAAAGCTAGAAAAGACTCAGAGTAAGATACGTTTGCGTTACCTATCTCTGATTTCCAATCCTGTCTACATTATATGCAATGATCATGAAATATCGAGCAGATATTTCCGCGTCACTGTTTCTTGTCAGTTTCTTCAGTTCAGCCTTAATCGATGTTTGAAGTTCCGCGCTACATAACGCTAAGAAAAGGAAGCCACAACTACGAGCACTTTTATGAGTAGAAATTGAAGTCGATTGGCCCATTGTGGCCACATCTGGTCCTTATGTCAATATATTCCACATCATCATCATCATCATCATCATCATCATCATCATCATCATCATCATCATCGTCATAATAATAATAATAATAATAATAATAATAATAATAATAATAATAATAATAATAATAATAATAATAATAATAATAATAATAATAATAATAATAATGATTCAAATATAATTTACACAGTTTGGTCCCCAATTCACGGGAATAATTATTTCATTGAATGACGACGGAAAGCGTGTAATGACACAAAAACTGACCACTACGCTTTGTAGTCGTCCCAGTAGGCCATCAAGGATACTGGTATTCCGAAGGAGTTTGTTGCACTTGGACACCGGAAGTCTTGAGCTTTCCCCACTTCTGTGTCAACCTCTGCGAAAAAAGTAAAGAGACGCCATTATATCCTGGTTTGGTGGGTCAATTAATACAAAACGAAAGTAACTTAGCTTGTGTGGTTTCTCTCGTCGGAAGTTTTGTGAGGAGATGGCGGGCACATTTGTGGATGTGCAAAATTGCTTTTTTCAGTAACTAACTGTGATTACAGGTGAGCTTGTTAGGCTGCATGCCTCATTCAGTGCTATAATGGCGAGCACTGCACGTCTAAAGACGGTTATGCAGATTCGACGTCGCAATATGTAGGAAGAGCATCATCCTTATGACAAAGCACCATATCTTATGCAGCGGTGTGAGATACTGATAGCCAGTGCCGTAGGTCCACACTGTCGATGAGACCACTCCTTCATATGATTCGACATAAAAGGCAATGATTCTGCATAACAGGCATACTGCGAAAAGCCTTGCTTACACCTGACACGTTTAGCTGCCCGCAAAATTTCTTGCAACGGCAAAACTTTAAGAGACAGAAAGAGAGCGGTTTGGATCAGGGAGCAAACGGGCATAGACGATGTTCTAATTGATATTAAGAGAAAAAACAGACGATGGTAAGGTCATAAGCGTTGGACCATTAGAGTGACAGAATATGCACCAAGAGAAAGTCAGCGCAGTAGACTACGGCAGAACACTAGGTGGCGCGACGAATTTAGGAAATTTGCAGGTGCTAGTTGGAATCGGTTCGCGCAGGACAGAAGTAATTGGAGATCGCAGGGAGAAGGCTTCATCCCGCAGTGGACATAAAATAGGCTGATGCTGCTGATGCTGCTGCTGCTGCTGCTGCTGCTGCTGCTGCTGCTGCTGCTGCTGCTGCTGCTGCTGCTGCTGCTGCTGCTGATGATGATGATGATGATGAAAGATGAAAACTGTGATCACGAGCAGCATTCTGCCTGTAAATCTGAAAACGTATCATGTGCAGCTCTTCAGGATGAGCGAGTTGACGTGGATGTATTTGCGGTCTTTATTTTTTGGCCGGGTATTCCTAGGGAGCTTTTCTGTGCGGTAAATTTACTTCTAAGTGGGAAGCACATACTTCGATCCTTGAGAACTCCTCGCTGATGCATGAGTGCATATCTGAAAAAAAAAAGAAAAGACACGAAATGTGGCCTAGGTTTATAAATTATTCACGAAGTCCTCCAGTTCTAAGCTCCAATGCCTTAGACGAGAATGCCCGAACAGTCTCGAAGTCGGGGCAGCAAAGGCCGGCGAAAGACGTCGGTTACCAGTGTAGTCCCGAAGATCTTCCGTCGCGTTTACACCAAACAGCAACATTACTCTGGAAAAGGGGAGCACGGCAGGCGTTTGAATCGTATACCGCAAGACACGGGCTGCACCAGTTATCCGACAGGAATACCTCGCGTCTTGCGGGAATATCTGACACAGAGAAGAATGAAAGACCGAAAGAAATAAAGGGGGTGACTCTTTAGTCAAACCGAAACACGCACTATACAAGCGACGCGTTCCCATGCGTGTACTTGAGTGCTACCGGGTATATATATATATATATATATATATATATATATATATATATATATATATATATATATATAGAGAGAGAGAGAGAGAGAGAGAGAGAGAGAGAGAGAGAGATATATAAAATAAACATACCATGAGGGTAGAAGAACTGTTTCGGTGATTCTCCGGGGAGACACTTTCAAACGAAAGCTGGCTTGCTTGCTTTTTGTGCTAGAGCTCACCCCAGCACCTTTCTTCTTTTCTTAGCGTTCTGAGTAGAATAGCGAAACCTCTATCCGCTCGCTGGGTCTGTTTACGTCTATGCTTCACACCAAGGGCATATATATATATATATATATATATATATATATGGCATCGTCTAGGCATGCTTACTGTCACAGTTACTGCCGCCTTCGCTCATGAAAACGAGGTCCGGTTCACGAAAGTCGACCAGAAGCGAGGTTAGGCCTCCTTACTCTGGATACGCCGGTGGCCACAGACGTGCGCACAAGAGCTGTAGCACCTGTGTATACGTACATGCGGACGCATGTTTAGGCGTGTCCGTTTGCGTGCGCGTATTTCTTGCACTTCGTCGCAACCAGGAAGCAAGCTCATACACACGTCCTTTCAGGCAGGGCCCGTGCAGGATACATCGTGATGGGCGATAACACCGCCTTGCGGCAGTGTCAATGTCAAGGGAATGACGTCGTGTCCGCCAGTGAAATGATAAGCATACTCTAGGTACGTCACTATACGAACGTTCGCTTCGTGAGGGAAATCAAAGGACTGGGTAGATGCCGGAAACAGTAACTCTCTAAGGAAGTGGCCACGTTCGCGTCTCGAGGGAGCTAACTACGGATGTTTTCCTCGTGTGGGAATTGAAAGAAAACAAGGGAGAGAGAACTAAACTCATACCGGGGAAAGCTAACGTCGTATGTAAGTAACGTCGTTCGAGGACTGGGTCCGGCCGCCGGTCCGCATGCAAGAAACAGCTACGTCACTACGGAGGTTGGAGTGGGAAGCCATGTCGTTCTGCGCACGTATGAAGATTCTTCCGCCAGAAGAAAAAAAAAATCAGCGCTTGGGGTGTCTTCTTGTCTCGTCTCGTCTACATTTTGCGCTGTTACTAGCAGGATGGAAAACCAACAAGCCCAAGCTGCTATTCTAGCGAAATACGTTTCTTTTGTGAGCCGCGCTTAGACTTATTTCCCTTACCGGTTTCCTTAAATAGGGCTGGAACTGTTATTTGCGTCTGTTATTCTCTTTCTTTCCTCTTCCTCCCTCTATAAAGCAAATGCGAATATTGACCCCTGAAAGTTAGTGTGTGTTTGTAGGTGCACTCGTGAGTAAAGTACACGGACCACAGACTGGCTGGAGGAAAAACTCTTATGTCTTCGTAATTCTTACGTACAAGCTGAAACTCATGGGTGCAATGGAAGTTCACGAAGTCAAGTTTGAAATGAAGTCCTCAATATTGAATTCAATTCTTAGGCGAAGAAGAAAATCAGCTTTATCGCTGAATCCCTGTACCGTACGCTTTTGCACACAAAAAGTTGACTATACAAAACGCAGGCGGAGGTTACTCTGTGCACGCAGATGTAGGCTTACGCAACCTGCGGGCATTTGCTCGACCCTTGGGCCGCCTTTGATGAAAGCTCCATACGAAAGTTCCATTGAGGAATTCGTTGCTATTCTCATTAATACACCACATGGCTTTTTTTGGTGGGGGGGGGGGGGGGGGGGTTAAATAAGTGATTTTTCTACAGCCTATCTGTTAAGTCTGAGAAACGTTTGAAGTGCGTTAAAGGAAGGCTGTCCTACAACATCGAATTACTGACAATTTTCATTTATCAAGGCCCGTTTTCTTCGCCGTGAGCGAGGCCTGTTAGGAATGACCTGCCGAGGTCGAAATATGCAAGTTTTCTCAGCCAGCTGCAGCTGCAAGTGTTGCGAGCTTCCCCCAGGAGAACCATGGAAGCCTACCACAATTGCTGCAGTGACTCATTTCGTAGGGACCTCGAGGTGCCGCTTCAACACCCCCTCGGCGCCGTTGTGACTAAACGCGATCGGCGCGCCAACTATTGTTACTGAACCCGCCACCGCCAACCTGGTCCGCTGTGAGCAAGGGAGTTCCGGAGCGAATACATCTGGCGGCAACGTCGCACGCGCCTTTCAAGACGCAAGACAATGGAGAACCGGGGGCCACGCGGCGGGGTTGAGCTTGGGGAATAAGAGGCGCCTCCTTTGGTCAAAAAGTAAGCCCCGAGTTCTGCGAAGCGCGTCTGGCCTCGGTGGGGGCAGTGAAAGCTGTGCGTACGTGTGTGTGTGAGCCCTCCTCCTCCAAAAAGGCGGGCCGACTGCGTTGACGTTGGACGCTGCGAATCGGCGGTGAACTGCCGTTTTTCCCTCACCTGGGGATCTAGGGAACCGGGAGTGTTTATAAGCAGCTGTTTGTCGCTGCTAGTGCTCGTAGTGTGCTCGTCAGTGTGTTCTGTGGTTCAGGCACGTACCCAGAATATTTTTTCGGGAGGGGGGGCCAACCCAAGGTAACTTTTCTATGAAAATGAGGGGGGCGGTGCTCCTTTACTAGTAGAAATGTGAATAACGCCCCCCATTCGCCTTAAAAACACGTAAACCCACAAAAGAGAAATGAAATAAGGTGTATTTTATAGGTATGCCTGTGCGATACACCTCTCCTTTACTTGGCAAACAAAGAACCACGCCAAATCGACTCGCGCAAGGAAAGAAGCGCAGGAATAACACTGCCAAGAACAAGTAAAGAAGCGAAAGTGAAAAATAAAGATTACTTTAGTAGAATAGAACTTTAAAAACATTAGTTGGCAAAAAAGGCACGCGGACCGCGCGGAGTTGTGTTACTCCGCCAGCCAATGACAGAAGCAAACAAAGTCGTCGTCATGCGGCCTTTCAAAATGGTGTCGTACTTCATAGCTCCGGAGCATCTGCGGTTCTTCAAAAGTATTTTCCTTGCCAGAAACAATATAGTGTGCATCAGACGTGGACAAAATATATCGTCTGAGCATTTCACTCTTCAAAAGTCTGCTGTGCAGTTTATTTCAGTGCTGAACCCGTTTTACTCATGAAATTTTACTTCCAACTGAAGTGAAACTTCACAACAAATAATTGTAGCGAAGCAATCATGTTTACATGTTTGCTTCACATTACAATCTTAATAGCGTCTTAATCAAGCATTACAACGCTTTATTAAGACGGTATTCATTTTTTGCAGCTTTCTATTGCTCTTCTTTGATAACTTTTTTGTCAGCAGTCATGTAAAAATAATCTCGTGTTCAGGTTGGTTTCGAACGTTATTAAAGCCTTACAATGAAAAAAAAAGCTTTTCAACGTCAATGTTTTCGTTGTGTCTATACAAAGACGTCTTGGCTCTCAGCGTGACATCTTTAAGATGGTGTGAGATTACGTGATAGCATTGCACCCCGCAGAAGCTCTAATACATGAAAAGGGCTCAAGTGCTGGGCAAATGTACGTAACCTACCGACGGATTTTCCCATTAGTGCCATAAGGTCACTCTGGCCGAGCATTAGCCCAGAACTTGCGGGTACATGGGATTATGGCCAGCGATGTAATAAGCACCTGGGCTCAGGCTAAATGCAGAAAGCCGGACTAGTTTTATTATAACCTCCTCACAAGCTGTCTGCACACCCATGGACTGCGGTTATCATGCTTTCAAAAATAAAACTGGAAAGTGTATTCTAATGTATGGAGGAGAAGCACCGCTCCATTTTATCACGCTTCTCCGACCCCTGCCTAACTCTGAACCGAATACGCTCGCCCAGGTGGTCCAAATTATTCCGGAGTCCCCCACTACGGCATGCCTCTTAGTCATATTGCGGTTTTGCCACATAAAAGCCAATAATTTATTTTTTAACGTCAAATTACATGTCTTCCTCTCTCTGATTCGCAGACGTACAAGAAGTTGTTGTACGACACCAACCACCGGATACCCACTTCAGTGCGCGTTGCCTTATCATTCTCGGGTTCCATTCTCGGTCCGTTGATCTCTCAGGGAAAACTACTTTCGAAATACTCTTGCCTTACAGTATCCTGCGACAATTGACAAACGCTTCTTACAGAATAGCACCGCTCGCTCCCTTCCACTTCGTCCACTTTCTCTGACGTAGCACGCCTTGCCCTCCTCAAACCAAACCTTTCGGCCACCACCCTGTTTTAAGCGCCTGGTCGGTGCTTTCCCAGCCGAAGGTAAATGTCGCGTAACTTCGACCAATCTAATGAAGACGTTGGTCAATGCATCGAAGAGAATAACGATTATAGGAATTGTCTGTTCCGCCATCTTGGCTGTTTTGTAGCTCGCTGAAGATAGTTTGTAAATTCATTTCACCGCTATTGCGTTAAGGGCCCCGTGTCGCAGAAAATCCGGCGTCTAACGTCGTTTCGGCAAAAAGGTTTAGAACCATTCATACACAGGCCCTTCGTGTGTCGCAGGGACGCTATTGAATTAATTGAATTTCTCAAGCTAAAATACGAAGAAGAATCATACAGTACGACTCACACACAACCTACAGACATCATAGCGTCGGATTGTAATTAGACTATACGAGAAAACATATTTGTTACGCGAGAATTGAAAGAAACCCCTTTTCCAGCGTTGCTACCATTCATAGACCAGCCATGGCGTCCGCCACTTGCGCGCGCCGGCGCGTGAGTATCTCGGGGGCTACGGAGCGGCGCGCTCGGTTCGTTCCAATACCCCCAGATTGCTCTCGCCTTTGTCGCATCGAGGCCCACGCGAGAGGCCGCGTTTCTACCAGAAAGCCCACTCTCGTGCATAGCGTTCGTGGCCAGCGCTTCCCGGTAAACATTATGGTTACACATGCTCCAGTTGCGTGGAAGCGTGAGAAGCAGTCAGAGATATTTGAATGCTATCGCGTTTCACCAATAAAGGCAAAGCTTAAGCATCCTCCATCTTTCTTTTAAATCTCTTCCAGTGGCTATATTACGACGTAACATAAAGCTAAATGTAGGTAGCACTGCAAATTGACTATAATATAATATAAAATATTTTTTTATCAAAACGATGAAGGAGGCTGGGGGTAAAAGCAACCCCTAATAGCAGCTTGACAGGAGCCCAGAATCCCCTGAGTGCACTGGAATTGAACTGAAGGGGCTGTGGGCTCAGATCAAGTGTGTAACCATATTTTATCACCGGTTTTTGTGGGATCTCACGTTACCTGAGACCTACCGCTGGCATCGTCAGCGACGATGCAAAATGGATGCGTAGTACAGTTTAAATACAACCAGAAAACGGGGTGATGTCGAATGTAAGTGAACGTTAGCAACAACCATGTGACGTTCAACCTGTGATCATAAACGGGTATGGAAAGTGGTTCGAGCGTCCTTCCTGTTCTTTCATCGACTTTCTTTTCTTACACAGTGTTAATTTTTTTTTCTCCTTAAGTGCTATAAGTGTTTCATAGGTGATCAGACTATCCTGTCTCAAATTAGCCCTCACAGGCGTTTTTTGAGCATAAAGCTTTTGTTGGGAGTTAACTGTATGACGCAGCAGTACCACCTATCTTAGTCGAATGAGAATAGACATAAGTTCGCTGCTGAAGGTTCGTAGTTGAGCTAATATATATCGAATGTGTATTGTTTTTCTTATATGTATATCAACATCAACATATCCGTAATAATAGACCAAAGCCATGTACTTCTAGAAGTATAGAACGACAGAAAGCTGAGCTAGTTGGTAAGGATTCATTATGCAAAATAGAAGTGAGGCGTGCAGACAGGACACAGACAGAACTTCTAGAAGTATCTGGGCGGGCATACGGAAAAAAAGTTCTACCGCTAAAACTCCTCATCAAAAAGAGATATCAGCCAATCGTGATGACGGACGTATTGGTGAAGGCGGTTTGACTGTAGCAAAAAAGCACTTATCAACAAGGAGCATTGTGAATTCTGCCCACGCTTTTCTGTTGAACTGCGTATATTTGCAGGATGTGAGGCAAGCGGGCGAGTGCTGTATTGGGATTGTGAAGTGTGCATTTTTGAATATAAAGTGTTTCAGGTCAATATCCTCTTTAGGGGCCGCGGATAGCGGCTAGAGTCTTTCAACATCTGAAAGCATGCAATTGTTCTTACATGTACGTGCGAAGGATCTTGGGTGAACTCCATCACTCCTATGACCATTCTATAGCTACTGGACTATGCTTTTATTTTTTACTGGTGCTCGTACACGAGGCTTGCTCTGTACGCTTGAGTTCGGGAGTGTATGGTTTCTTTCTGAAAATTTATTATTTCTTTCTCTTTTTCATTATTCTTGAGTAACGAATTTGAATTTCGGCATAGCCGCCTCTGTCGTAGCCTACCTCCCCACGCTTCTACATCTCTATAAAATAAAGATCATTGAAGATTAGGATACTCCCAAATGCAAAACTTGAGCGCAGCTCTATACCTGTTTTCAGTTCGCGATATATTGGCCGCTGCGGAGAATCTGTCCCGTGCGGCGCATTGCAAACGGCGCTAAGTGTGGCGCGACTACCTCGTTAATCTGAAGATCGTGAGAGGCAGTGCGAGAGACAGACCTCCCAGACGATGTGCGCTACTCTGGTGCCATCTCGCAGCCATAGTCGCCGCACTGTGCTTTTCTTCTCGCGCTTTCTTCATGCTCTCCTATTCCGCCTCATGGTTCCGCTGCATGTCCTCCTCCACTTTTCATCTTGCATCTTTTATCCGCGACTGCGCTCGGCATTCGCTCTTTCATTCGGAAAGGTTCTGGTTGGTATGGTAGAAGTCGCGGGGTGCTTTTTTCGTTGCTGGGTGCTTTTCTCGTCGTAACGATATATTGAAGTTTCTACAAATATTGCTCCAGGAGGACACATGTAACCGGCAAATGGAGGCTTCAGGAAAACACCTGGGTTTATAATAAGTCTATGTGTAAAGGTATGTCCCACCTACCTGATTTTTCTTCCGTTTTGCTAATTTCGCGGCTCATGCCTACTGATTTTTGCACTTGTTTTTGCAAGATGACGTTTATTTAACTGAAAGCGGATCGTAAAAGATGCTTTCGAAAGGTCACGGAAAGCAGCATACGAAAAGCCTGGCACGAGAGAAGGTACCACTCCAGGAGAGCACGCCCGGTCTCTACTATGGACCCTACTACTTCCCCGGGAAAATCTTGTGTTATTATAATGAAGGTAGAACGCCGCAAGGCGCGAGAAAGGTATAATCCGGCGTGATTGACTCAGCACAAGCCTCGCAGGTGCGACAAAGTTTGTTCGACGTACAGCCGGCAACAAAAAAGCGTCCCGTGACTTCTGCAGCCTCAGTCAAAACCTTGACTTTCATTCTTCGCTTTCTTCATTCGCTGGGTTACGCTGACGCTAGCCGCCGGAACAGGCGCCTAAGATCTGCGCTCTAAAAAATTGCTTTAACTGCAGGCGCTTTTTATTTGGCGAACAGGGGCGCTTAGATATGCTCCAAAAGGGCTATCGTTAATCTCTTTACTAGTATGGCTGATACCCCCACGCCAGCGAAAGCCCCCTAGCGTACATATTTAGAACAAATCAACTGGCTCTTGTTCGCACAGCGGCATTAGTTATGATTTCATCGTCATACTGTGGTGCTGACACATCGCATACAACGACAAGCTGTTTCGCCTCTAGCTGAGGTTTGCATGTATCGCCGAATAATCAATCAATAAGCTATTGAATGTACACAGGAGCAACACTTTGGGGGCTGGCGCACAGAAAAACAGAAAAGAAATAAATGTAAAGCGATTACGACGAAAGATTACAACATTCGCAACAACAATGACAACAATAATAGTAATAATAATAACAACAACCACAACAACAACAACAACAACAATAATAATAATTTTCATTCGCGGTGGTCTTTATCGCACTGCGCTTCTTTTCTTTGGCTCGGTTTTAGGGATGTGCCTTTCGAAGCAAACACAAAGGGGTTCTTTTAAGATGAACAAAATATAACGGGAAGAACGCGATGCACTGCTCCACGCTTCCACAAAGTGAGTGCCTTTCAGTCGACATTTCAGTCTACAGTGACGTCAACACCGCATGGCGTAAAGGACTCCGCAACGGCCCTTTAATAAGTGGGCAGAACAGCAACGACGCCGGAATGTTGCTAAATCGCTGTCTGTTTTTCACACAGGTATATTATATTCAGGATGCCTGTAACTATCGTTCCGATGACATCTTCTTGTTGCTGCTCTTCTGCCTGAACTGTTTTTTCTGCGTGCTGCTTTCGTATTTTCCACTGTTGCTACAGCTTTCTCTTGAATGGGGACGCTGAACTTAGTCCCGGACCTAGATGGGTGCCTTCCGCGATTGCATGAAAGACAAGTGAGGCTAATGCCACTGCTACAAGTATACAGCAGTCACTGCTCAACTAGTTCTCCAGAGACGGCTAATCTTCTCACGTAATAGTTGGCCGGTCATAAACAAATTCTAAATGATATTACCCATATCAAAGAAGCTTCTAATTCGCGCTTCGATACCTTTGAAACACGCGCATATTCACTCGAATCTTCTACAGCTGCTGTTGATTGTAGAGCAATGTGTGACAAGCTTAACTCCGAAATTGTCGCACTTAGGGAACCGACCACTAAGAAAACGATTTAGAAAACGATTCTCTCCGGAAAGACATTCTTTTGCACGGTTCACCGGAAACACCTGATGAAAATGCTGACTCTTTGCTGCTTACTCAAACGCAGGTGCTAACCGAGTGTCTTCAGATGAAGTGTCCAGCTATTGAGCGCTGTCATCATGTGGGCAGATCACTAGAAGTTCGGCGACGACTTGCCATAATGAATTATTTTGGCTTTAGGGGAAAGAAATGTGGAATACGGAAAATGTTACGAAACTGAAAGCGTCTGGATTCTACAAAAGTGAAGGTTTATCACCGAATGTGCGCGCCCTACGTAATAAACTGTGGGACGCAACTGGAAGTTTTCGTAACAACGGATTCAGAGTAAAAACACGCTACAATCATGCCTACATTGATGAGGTGATGAAATACTATTTACGGACTGTCTAAAGCGCGATTGTAGTCTTGTTCAAGACAACTCTTGTTTCTAAAACTGGAGCGACTTCTTGTTTACTTCCGCCAACAACTAGCATTCCAAGTATTTCGTATTTCAATGCAAGAAGTATTGTTAACACGTTTGTGCCTTTACTTGCTCTTATTACGCCATACTCTCTCGATGTAGCAGCCATAAAGGAGACCTGACGGCATAATGGCGTGTTTGACTGCGAATTTACCCCATACGGGTATGTAGCAATACGGAATGACCGATGAAGTGGCAAAGGTTGGGGTGCTGCGCTGCTTATTCACATTAGACCTAGAATTTTTGGTGCCCCTGACACTCCTAATGTTGAAGCTGCTTGGTGTAAGCGCTATTTAAAGAAACTGTCTTTAACTGTTGGAGCGTGCTATCGACCGTTAGGTCCATCATTATAAGTTTTACAGACGTATAGCATATTCATTCACGAACACGACTTCGGCACCTAGGAATATGTGTTCACGGGGGATTTTATTGCAGTGGGCATTGAATGGCGAACCCTGAGTTGCACTGGTCGTGACCCTTATATTTGTAGAGATATTCTTTCTCTTTCATTACCTCTTGGTCTTACTAATATCGCACAAGCGCCAAAGCTCCATAACTATCTCCTAGAGCTGCTTTTTCTTCAGTTCTTACCTCGTCCAAAGTAGTATTCAACGCCATATAATTAATGAAATTTCTGGCCCTAGAAGGGCCCACGTTTCTCTTCTCTCTGCGTTGAGAAAACTGCAGTCCAATATTACACAGTTTTCTTTTAATTCATTCATGCTGATGACATATCTAAAATAAACACTTTAACTTCTAATTTTGGTTCCTTGCAAGCATTTGGCCTACATGATAATGTTGACACATTGGGTGATCTATCGGAGCACATTGTAAAACTATAATTTTGTTCCCCTAAAGACTAAAAAGATAAATCCTAAGATTACTTCAACCAATCGTAGCATGCTGCAAATACTCCTTCGTGTTCGTCATTTGTAGCAACTTAAGAAGGCATGTAATCCTGACTGTATTGTTCGCTTTGCATTTTGATATGCAGTTCTTCCTTAACAGTGTTAGGAGAACACACATAAGCTAAACAGCTAAAAGCTTTTATTTTCGTCTGGAACTACCAGGAAAATTACAAACTAACCCGTGCAAATTCTGTACTTCTGTCACGCCGATGAAAACTGCTGCAATTTCCTTCATATTAGATGGCACGGCTATTCAGACCCCACCGAAACAGCTAATGCTTTTAATGTCTACTTCCAGTCAGTGTTCACGCATGACAAGAACTCCCTCTTACTGTTCACAAGTAATAATCATGAGCACTCTATCGGCGATCTGATAATCAGTGAAAACGTCGTCCTAAAATTGATTCTAAATTTAGATACGAATTAGTGCACTGGCCCTGACAATATTCTGAACAGCTTTCGATCCGATATTCTCTATGGTGTTCACATTATTAGGCGGTAATTTTTCACAAATATTTGACTTGTGACATCGTCGCCCAGTCCTGGAAGCTAGCCAAGATCCTGCCGCTCCATAAATCTGCTGAAAAGGAACTTTTTTCTAATTATGCACCTATATCGCTTGCCTTCAATTCCGGTCAGCTAGTGGAGCATGTCATAACAAGCGTATAACCTAATACTATGGATCGAATATCCTTCTCTCTAAAATACAACAAGGACTTCACCGAGGTTTCAAAACAACAACACAACTTGTGAAATTTTCACACGACATTACTAGCAATCTTGATATTGACAAGCAAATTGAGGCGTTTTTTTTGTAGTGTTTTATAAAGCCTTCGTTACTGTTATACACAGCAAGAAACTGCGTAAACTAAATGTATTTTAAATATTCCTCAACTTACAGACTTTCTTAACCCTCGCTCTCATTTCTTTTCGTTTAGTTCCACTTCGTCCTCGACTGCAAGTGTAATGTCAGATGTCCCGTAGGACTCTATTGTGCGACCCTAGTTATTCTTAGTTGTCATAGTTGACCTTCCCAGCAACATGAAGTCAAAAGACCATCTTTATGTGGACGACTGCGTCTTATATCAGGTCGCACCTTACTTCAAGATTCCTTAATCAGATTTTGCAGCTGGTTTACGGATTGCCATTTGCGCATTCCCTCTCAAATAATCGTAGTATTGTCATTTAGAAACAGCCATTTTCCTTAGCAGCATGCGTACGCTTTCAACAGCAGAATAGTTCCCCCGGCACAGGTCTATAAATACCTTGGAACTATCCACACACACAACATGCAGCGGTCACCGCAAATTGATTACATTACATCTATAGCACAAAAAATTATTTTGCCTAAAAAACATGTTATTTAAATCGCCAAAGTAATCTAACTTGTTCACCTACGTATAAGTAATTTAATCGCACTGTATTAGAGCACGCTTCATGCTTCTGGAACCCATATAGAATGTGGGACGATAGCAAAATTGAATCTCTACAAAGGAAGGCTGCTCGTTTCATTCCTCATCACTCCGATCGAGATTTTTCGCCCTTGTCCGCAGTGATTTCTTTGAATTTCTCTCTTCTATGCAACGCACCGCATACCATTCCATGAAGCTATTACACTCACTTGTTCACTCGTCAACTATCTGCTGATCGTTACATCGCATGTGGCAGTGCTTTTCCAACTAGATGTTGTACCAGCCTCAACCTAAAACCTTTCTTTGAGCGCCCTAACAGTTTCGGACACAGGTACTTCACGAGAGTTGTCGCAGGCGGGAACAAGTTAGAAGGCTTGTCGGGAATCGGTACTGTCACATTTTGTAGAAGCAGTTGGGTGGTAAGTTTACTGTAATTTTTAAAAGTGTTCTATTACCTTTCTGTCTGTATTTTTTTTCTATTTGCTGCACTCCACTCCTCCAATAGCCCGGAACAGGGCTGCAGTACTTGAAAGTAAATAAAGAGATAAATAAATTAGTCGCTGTCGTTTTCACCATATCTTCATTTTCTATCCATGCTTTTATCTTTATTTCGTTTTATTCCTGAGACACACGTGGATGCCCTAGTAATTTTAGGTATAGGGTGAATGCGGCGCGCTTGGTTTCCGGCCAGCGAATGCAGTCGTGCTTTTCTGATCGATCGCAATGCTACCGCTGCGTAGACGCGCATTCCAAAACAGGCCGGGTTCAACTTTTCTTTTCTAGCGTCTTTTTCTTTCCTTCTTTATTTCCTCTATTCTCATTGTTTTCCCGTTGAGCCACCATCGTTCTTGGTCTCTTGCACTTTTGGGACACGTCCATGCCACTTCACTGGAATTAGGCGCCACGCTCGACTGGATGAGTCATTCAACAAGGGAGATCACTTTTCAAGAATGCAGAAGATGCGAGGACCGGCCGAGCGTGCTGAACTCGGGGACGCTAAATCATAAGCGCAGTCTTGTCATTTCGGAAGTTTCTCCGCTTGGCTCACCGGTAAAAGTGGAAAGTTAAATAGTGGAATGGGGGGGGGGGGGGGGAGGCTGTCCGTGATTTCGACGTTGAATTTATCACCGAGCCCAGTTTATGCTGGAATGCGCCACACTAGTCCGCGAGAAGCTACCTTATGTAGAATTAAAAAAAAAGAGCAGAAAATAGGATCACATATCGCTTTCTCGCATTCTGACAATATTCTTTACGGAATTTCGCCACTGCTTTCTGTCCGATATTTCTTCATCGAGGTGTCGAAAGCTTGAGAATCCCAAGGTTAGTTGGTATGCGTGTAAGTTGTCCAACTTGTGCCCATCCTGTCGTTATCACATTATTTGAACATGTCGTTGCCGTGAGGTGACACGTAGTAAAAAAAAAAAATTAATAACGCTTTTAACCAGAAGACGAAAGAAAATGTATTTTGTCACATTTACTTTGCGTTTTCGTTTGCTTAAGCAAAAGCGTAATGCCCTCGTTTTAACCATTTCCTTAATCAGTATGAAGAGAATAAAGCAGGAGAAATGTTATTCGATAAGAAAACAGGAAATAGTTTTTGTACTGTTGTATTGTTTCATGGGGTTTCAGTTTGACTCATGACAAACGGTAGGAGGGCGGAGCTTGAAGAAAGGGGGAAAAGCAGAAGAATTATAAGAGGAAGGTTAGTAAACAAAGGTGGGAGGGGGAGAGGGGACAACTTGGGAGGGCTGTTAAGAAAACTTAGCACTTCCTTCGCGCGCGTGCTCTAAGCGATCTTTATATGCATTTTCAGCCGATATTAAAGAGCTTTGCCAGCGCCAAGTTACCGCGTGAGCAGATTTGTGCGTAACGAATTAAGTATAATCATTTACTTTGATTCGATTACTTCTCTCAGTAATAGTGTAATTTCATGATTTCTTTTGTTTACTCGGTAACAGTAACTGTAATTCAATTACATTTTCCGGTAATTGCTAATCACCAGTTGTATGCAACAAGTTACATTTCGGACTAAACGAGCTATAACAGGCGATGCAGTGTCAGGTACTTAAATTTGGCGAGAACTATGGCATTCAGAGAGATAAAAGCATGGGCATGAGTTATATATTTCCCATGATCAGTGTTCTGCAGTACACACCTCAGTAACTTGAACACGACAGCTTTACATTTGCACACTTCTCATGGAAGTCCAACCTCCGAACTTTACTCTTATATACGTGAACCGTCGTTAAACGAAGCCTCAAGAGACCAGGTAAATAAATTTCGTTTATCTTGAGTTATATTTACTGCGATAGAGTTCAGTGGTAGACGAGATGCTTTTCTGAAAGATGCAGATGCGTTATTATCAATAGCAGATAATCGGTGTAGGACATTTCGTTACGAAGCTTGTTCTTACAAAGCTGCTATTTCCATGCAGCCGCTGACTACTACTGGTAGTACAAAACATAAAAGTACAAAAAAAGCAAAAGCAGTTATTTAGTACACAAAATGCATTTTTTTTTAGAAGCAAGCAATTTTAAGGTCGGCGCTAACTTCGATATCCGTGTCCAAGTTGGCGGAATGTGTGGGCGCTTCCGTGCCGCTCTTGGAAATACTGCTTCAGCAAGACTCAAGGCGTGCTGACATTTCTGACAAAAAGAAACATACAAAACACAAACACAGCAAGCCACAACCATGGCAGAGTCAAAATAAATATGGCACCAAAGAAGCAAGCAACATCCACATTGGCAAAAACGCAGTGAATTGCGAAGAAACTCGAAAGGGAAAGGCGCAAACAGCAAAAGTTTCATTTCCTTCACCCGGCGTTCACACTGAGGAAATTTTCAGTGTCGCTAAATACGTGTATTTGCAAGAAAACAAGATAAAGTTACCGAACAAGATTTGGAAACCAGTTCTTAGTGAAGATAAACAACGAGTGAAGGGCTGCAGAGGACGCATTTAAAGAGCCCGGCCAGCTCGTACTGTTTACTTTTCTTGAGCAATGCCAATACATGTAGGGAGGAAAGCGACGTTAAAGTAATTGAGTACATTTTTTTTGTAATTGCTGAATAACTTTCGTGGATCAGTTATTGGTAACTGCAATCAATCACATTTTTGAAGGAATTAATTGCAATTGCGATCAGTAACTTTTTTCTGTTACGTTTACGAGACTGCGCACCATAAGATTCACTTCAATTCAATAGTGAAGCAGTGCTGAAACTCTCTAATAAGAGCCTCGTCGTAAAAGCGGTACCGTTCGAAACTCTACAATGCCATACGATGGCAAGGAATATGAACACCAATGTCGTAATGACCCACAGGGGAAGGAAGGAAGGAAAAACTTTATTGCTCTATTTACAGCTTTCAGCGGTTAACAGAGGTCTTTATGTTTTACTGAAGTCGGGGGTATCCTGTATTTCAGCTGATCCTGAAGAGCTGATTGGCTTGGTTGGGGTACCATTGATAAGGCGGCAGGCATCTCCAACCAGTTTCCTGCTCACTGGTACTGCTCCATCCCATCATTGGTGGCCGAAATAGACAGTCCACAAGGTGGATGCTTACAAAATAGCCCCCCCCCCCTCCCATGATGTTAACGAGCTTGATCAACTGTCTGGAAATTTATCTTTGGATCAACCTGCTAAGCTGCCATTCATGTTTATGCTTAATCGTGCAAAACCAGCAAATAATTAAACGATGAAAACTATCGGTGAAATAAGCAATTTAAGATTTACCTATACGTTGCCTTATAGATTAACTATAATATCATGAGAAAGAATTGAAGTCGCCTTACAAGTGACATTTTTCTAATAAATAAACAAAGAAAGAAGCAGTGTTGATTACGAAGACAACTACAGGCTAGAGCCGAACCCGGAACCTTCACATGAGGGGTATGATGCTCCCAAATTGAGCTTTAGCAACAGATCCCTTTCCCTCCACTTTTGTGTGTATGTGCGCATTAAGCTTGGAATGTTAGTCAAGGCAACAGAAGGAATATAGACTAATAGCGAGCGTACAAGCCGTCAAGTTCAACAACGACTTATCCACGCCACCTGCAATTCAAGGTACGCTAAAGCGCGGAAAATGCAAATTGGAATTGACTTAAAATAATAAAAAAAGCAAAATGCGTTGCCAACGTTCATCTCGGCGAGCTTACCTTATGTAAGCGGTGTACCAACAGAATTTGCGATTTCCTTCTCAAGACGGTGAAAATTCTCTTAAGAGTATTTGGCGAAGTAACTAATGTTTGCCGAACCCTAAAGACACTCGTCGGGAATGAATAAATCTTTAGAGCCAAAAGGATGCTCGCCAATTTCAATAATGACGCTATCTATATATTGGGCGAACATGAACAGTTTCCAGTCGACCGCAAATACTGCCACTATCTGGAACGTTAAAACATTAGTCCCCTGGTCATCGCCATATCCTCTTCACTCTTGTCAACACGCAAGATCTCCTGCCCAAAGGCACGGGAGACAGCGGAAGAAAGGGCGTTCGATACTGCCACACGATAGCCTATAGACAAGGGTCTTCTGCTGCCTCAATGGAATGGACTATAGCTTAGACGCGCATCCACACACATTCGATCCATTGTATGGCAGCAAAAAAGAAGCGTCTTTTCCAGTTAAGCTCTGTGCAGTTTCCATCTGATTTCTCTCTCCTTCTGTCTCCGAAACGTATTTGTACACACGCTGGTTCAGGCACACGGCCAAATTTCTTGATGGGTATATACTCAGCGTACGAGAGCGCGGCTGCTTCTTGAAGATTAATACTTGTAGTCTGCATTAATTCTCGTTATCAGGCGACAGCATGCGTGTATCGACTTAGACGAGGGTGTAAGGTTGTTTCTTTTTTATGTCGTGCGGGAGGCTCAACGCCAAGCACTTGCTATAGCGAAGGCGATACAAAGAGAACGCGCAGGTGCATGCAGCAGTTGTCGCTCGGCTAGTGCTCTCCTGCTCTCGCTAAAGATGGTGGTTAGGGAGCACTCAACTGGGACACGAAGATGAACAGGCACAGATGGTGGCCTTCCCCAATTTCTCTCTCTATTTTTTTTTAATTGACATCCGTGCGGCGCGCGTGTGCTGTATCCCAGCACACAGAGTCGAGCCGACTAAAATGCGTACTTACACGGACAGCAACATACGGTAAGCCTATTCATAGAGGGGGCTGTATATGAACGAATGAGTGAATATATTTCGTTTTAAAGAAAGGAGCAGACGTTGAAGGCCTTGCAAATAACACGTAAACCTACCACTTCTCTCGTGTGCTCTAGGCGTTATGGACTAGCTCTTCTGCTCTTCTCGGGAAGCCCGTCGGTGGCTTCTGAATGCTCACTAGATTGCCTCCTTTTGCGAGGAAGACGGCGCACGGGTCTATAGGCAACGGAAGGGAGGGATCATGTTGGACTGCGCTAGAAGCAAGTCAATACATCTGCTCGTTCGGGAGCGCTTGGGCAGACTTGTTACCGAAATTGACTGCATTTCCCTTTACCGAATCCCGCCACACATGCAGGAGTCAAACAATCTTGCATAGCGCTTCGGTGGTGCACGCCATCAGGTTTTCTACTACTGTACTCGAACGCGCGACCTCTGTGTTCCTTGTAAGTGTAGAGGTCAGGCATACTACAAGGGGTAGCTGGTCCATGCCGTCATCTGACTCATCCACGCTAAGGACAGTGTTGAAGAGGGGACCTTATTCTCATCGAGAACGAGGAGTACTGGGTTTACTTACAACATCTACATAAAGAATGGAGAACGTTACTTCTCAACAGTCTAGTATGACTCAAGTGAAAAACGGCGAGGGACCAAAAAAGTTCGCTTAAACCCCCTCTGTCCTCCCTAGATCCCTAGGCCAGGGAAATCTGCCGTGGCCCCCCTTCGTCCAGTCGGAGCGTCCAAAGTCGTCGAAGGAACCGCGTTGAGGGTGAGGGTTCACGCAATGACAGCCGCGCCTTTCTTTCACTGAACACACAGAAAGGAGTGGGGCTTCGTAGGCACGGGTTGTGATGCTTGACTCAAGCTGGCGCGTTTTGGTTCTTGGGATGACCCAGCAGTAGTTAGCTGGGGCATTTGTCGGACTATCGTGGCGGTTACCGGAGTACGTGAGGGAAGGCCGTAGAACACCCTTGTCCTCGCGTTTTGTTGCTCCCACTGGTCCGTTAAAGCGACCGTGAACCAACAAACGATACTCGGTCCGCCAAACATGCCTCGCCTTCCGGGGGCCGCAGGACTGTTCGAGGGTGGCGCATTGCCAGATTCACGAAGCGATTTGTCACAGTGGGGTAGGAGAGGCTAGAATGTCCCTGACCCCATTGGCCAGTCGTAACACCCTATTCAGGGAGAGTATTGTAGACTGTGAATTCAGATGAAAATTAAAACTGCCGTAAATTTGGCGCGGTCTCTGTGGCCTGCAGTGCGCCAATGGTTGATGGACATTCGCATGCGCCACCGTGAGTGCGGCTGCTTTTGAGACTTCGTACCATGGCATTTCCTATTCCTCCCCCTTTTTTTTATTTCTATCTGGAGAGGCGATGTTTTCCTTGTCGGCGGGGCCCTTAATAGTTACAGAATGGCTCAATGACCTCCAGCCTATTCTTGAGCTCACGCGCTGTTTTCGGTTTAAATGCTACTTTGATCTAAAATTAAGGAGGGAAATGTGTACTTTATTATTTAAGTTGTGTCACGCCTGATCGCACCACGTATCTACTTAGAAAGTTCCACCACCAAGCACATGCTGTTTTGAGACACAGTAATTGGGCGGCAACCGGCCACTTCTTGCTTCTGCTCCTCTCTAATGAAAGTTGTAGACGCTTGAGTTTGAGAAAAGAAAAGAAGTTTAACCATGTTTTTCCACTGCCTAATTTAATCGGTTTAGCCAGACACCAAACTAACTTCCTGGAGTACACGCTGTGCGCTAACTTGAATAAAGAACAAAAGGGTCTAGTAAGAGAAGTGCGAAGAGGAAGATATTCCATGTAGACTTTTTTTTCCCTTTTTTTGATGGTTTCCCTTGGCACAACATGGATGCAAGGAACTCGATACGGAACTCGACACAAACTCAACATGGATGAAAACCTGAGGGCATTAGGGTGCCGCAAAAATTTCGCAGCCGAGAATGTGGCTGACAAACGCGCGAGTTAAGAAAGTAAATCCGGAACTAAAGAAATCAGAACAACCACGACATAAGGAAGAGCGTTATTTCTTTTCCTTTGCTTCTGGCCAACATGGTAATCTCTCTTCATGCCGCTTTAAAGTTGTGAATTTTTCGAGGTGCTCGAAAAATTAACTGACTAGATAAGAACCCTGTGGAGGTCTGAGGCTCTCCATTTTGTCAATGTTGAGCTTGTGAGCTCGTTAAAACGCTAACAAATCTGCATTAGCGGGCAGATTCATCAATTCAAGGCAACTATGCTTTGAAGGAGGATTTTTTTTTTTTTTACGGCTCCCTCGAGAGCGCGTGTCAACAAAGAATAACTAGTGGAGGTGTCGTTATTTTTTGCGTTTAGTAAGGGCAGCGTCGTCCTTTTCTAATGATTCTTCGATTCACGCTTAAAATAAGAAAATATGCGACAGGTTCCTGGGGGATCAAGAAAAATCAGACGCTGCTTTTTAACCTCCCGAAATTGTACAGTAGGTCACTCTACTGCACTGGAGGCACTGCGCCCCAGTGGAACTGGCCTCCAGTGCCACTCTGCACTGGAAACCTGCGGATCAAATATGATCACCCACGGTCATAATACGGCCACTGCTGCGGGGATCAAACCTGCAACCTCTTCTGCAGCAGTAAATTGCCATAGTCAGTGAGCCACCCTACAGAGACAGTGTTGCTTTCATTTCAGATTGTCAAGCTTTTCGGAAACCTTCTGGCCTCTCTGACATATTATAGGCGTAACTTGCATCCCCGTGTCTGTGTGCGCATTTGTTCATTGTTCAAAAGAAAAAAAAAACTTTGGTTACTGGAGACAGCAGCTACTTCTTTTCACAAATAGTAATGATAACTAAAATATTTCGTAAAACAAAATGATGTGATATGTTCGAAAAATTTAAAGCAAGCTTTACTGCTTAACTGAACTGCGCATACAGTTCTACAAGCACACGAACATACGAAGATGAAGATGAGCACTAACAGTGCACACAAGGCGAGGACAAGTCGCGTATTCTCTTGCATACTTCCCCTCTCATTCCTACTCTCTCAGACACATACTTTCCTTCCTCCCCTTGCACCTCTTCCCGATGTGTAGGGTAGGTCAAATAAGGAACTTGTCTCGGTCAACCTTCCTACCTTCTCATTTCCTTTCTCACACACTCAAAAGTGCGATCATTTCTATCATGCGAGTGATGTTGTTTTTCGTAAATGTGACGCTTCGTTGGCTCGAGTGATCCCAGCAGGATAGGCACTTCTGTTGATCTGTGAATGCAAAAGCATCAACGTTCGATTGAACACCGCTGAGAGGCCCTTCGAGTTAGAACTCCTCGCGGGCAAGCAAGCGCGTTGAGACACCTAGCGCGTTTTGACTTGGCCTTACCGAGGTGTTGTTAGAAAGCAGGCCGGAGCTTGAGTGGGCCATGGACACGCAAATGACACAGGCTTCGGAGAGCGAGAGCGACTAGGCGATGCCCTCTGCCCTCGCGCAACGCCTGGCGCGCTATCACTCCAGCGCTATCACTACCCTTTCACACACTCTTCTCCGCCGAGGCGACTTTGTGACGTGGCGTCGCAGACAATAGAAAATGAGAAGGCGTTTCCCTCCTACAGGTGAAAGACGCCGAATTTTTTCTCTCAATAGCCCAATTGACGCTTTCGCATCAAAATCGTGTAATTTGTTCTATCACAATAACCAACAACTTGCATGACGTTGGTGCTAGCTTCCTAGATTGTTCCGGCGCATTTTTCAACATTTCATTGCTAAAATTAGCTAGGTAACCACGTGTATACTATATGCTCGGTGTTTTACATTCCTTGAACTAAGAATCTTAAGATAAAGTAGTGAATCGCAGCTGAATGAAACCAGTGACATATGGTTTGCCAAGTGGCGCTCCTCAAAATTTTTTTTATTCCGCTTAATCAGGTAATTAATTATCTGAGATCCATTATTCAAACTTTGAACAATCACTTTTGGTGCGAGAGCGTTTCGTTAATTGTAGAGGGGATTCAGAAACAACCGATCGAAATTTTTTCTGGTGATGTAGTATTGTGAGCAATATGAGCTGGCACACAGGAACGCGTGTAAGAAGGCTGCGAACCCTGCTACGGGCGATACGCGGCGGCCACCGTCAGAAGCGAAGTGAAAAAGAGGACGCTATCCTAGTAAGTAGCCGTTGACACTCCCCCCGTGCGTCTCTTTATACAATGTGCGGAATTTCACGCCCCCAGGGCATATTGACAACGCTGTTTGATACTGCGGTTACTGGTAACTTTGTGCACCAAGGCGTGTCCCATAATATCACTGTTTCGATGCGTAAACATTCTAAAGTCACTTCCTTCGGAAATCTGCCCGTCTGCCTTTAACGCGTGACGCAATGCGCTCCATGAGGTACACACGAGGTCCTATTGGGGTATATATGAAAGCACCGTACGCCAAACGCAGGAACGGCTGCCTAAGAGCGGCGCTCTAAAGATATAAAAAGCATGAAAGCAGAAAAATGGCTAGCTGTAAGTCACTACGACGCATAACCGTCTTATCGGCTGTCGGCGGCCAGTGAAAGGCTGTCAGCTACAGTTTTCGAAAAAAAAAAAGCAGGCGCAGTGGGAGTGCCAACACTTAGCGAAAGAACGCCCCACTTTCACATCTGTTTTCGACAATGCCATTCGCGCATCGCTCTAATTCACCTTCGAGGCTATTTGCGACGCGTTCGCGTGTTGTTCTTTCCGACCCTAACTACTTAAAAATTGTCGTGAAGAAGCAACAATAAAAGAAAAGCTAGACAAGGCGTGACAGTTCTTGTAGTATCATTTATGTTTCCTTTTATCTTGTTTTCTGGCGATATGGCCAAAAGAATCTGTTTATTGTTCTTCCGTAATTTTACGGAAAATAATATTATTAGACAGTTTATCTCATCATGGGAGTAACTCTTATTCCCCTCGTGACTGCAGCTTTCATCTTACGAAAGAGTCAAATGCTGTGATGTGGCTGTAACACATCATTCGTGTACAGGTAAGCACGTTAGCTAAAACATATGGGATGTGACCACCCTGACAAGACATCTGGTGCCAAGACACCCGGCCACTACGCGACACATCCAAGTATCCGTGTTATGAGTTTAAACAGCCATGATTGGAAAGGTATAACTCGCCCTGATTGCAGCTCTGTCCTTTTCAGATACTAAGACTAATTAGTTCCCGGATCGACTGACCTACATTTTCGTGGCTGGTGAAGTTGCACACAAATGTTAATATGTAAAGTACCGAGATGAACAAATTTTATTGCGCTAGCCGTTTGATGAAACATTTTTCGTTTTACCGTAAGAGGACTAATTCTCTTAAAATTAAGAAAAATTTCGTCTTTAATTCTAAAGAGAAAGAAGTCATTTTATTATATAAAGTGTACACTGGTTCTTTCATTGAAATAAATATTCTATAACAAAAAAGGAATGCTTTCTGCTTGTTTATTTAGATGTTTCACATTTTTTTCTACAATGGATACCTTAACGCAAGCTAATACTCTTGACTTTCGTTCTAAGATAAAAAATTCGCGTAGTACTAAATGTCATTTTATTTAGAAATGTGTAAATGTTTGGTAAGAAAGACGCCTAAGCGCTATGCACACAGTAAGGTTTCTTCCCGTCCAGAAAACCCGGGTAACAGCTGTAGTTTCATACGATAATATTCGCGTGCATTGACTTGTAGGATCCGGTTAATGCCCCCTAATGTAATGACACGGACAATACCACTGAGGTGCCGCGTGGTGTCCGTTCTCAACAACGGAATGCAGCGCTGCCGACGCTTCAGCGTTCTCGATACATCTGCCTCACACGAGCAGTTTTGTCGACACTTACACTGCCGGTGATGTGCCACGGTGGCCACTCAGACACACAGGTGCAGCCACTGTGGTGTAATCTTGATACAATCTATACTCTCGGACAACTTTCTGAGGCAATGAAGGGAAAGCTACGGCGGTGGAGCTTCTGCAAGTGTGTTATCACGCCAAGTAGTCCGCCAGCGTTTGACAGTGCTTTTGGTTGCTCGGAACAGACGCTGAATGGACGCAGCTTCCACGTGTGATGGTTTCGCGTTTGCCCAGACGCGGACCGGGAAAGCGGCAAATAAGTTCAGTCGTGTGTTTTATCTTATTAAACTGTTGCTAATAAGGTGTTTACGTTTCCTCTTCCACGGCTTACACTACCGTGGATGAAAACATGCGACTATCTTAAGAAGCGCTCGCACTTGTGCGCGCTTTGGCTCCGTAGCTCTCCCTTCATTAGAGAGTTTTAGTTTAGGGGACGTAAGCGCCTTGCGTACGCAAGAACTGGGGGCGACGCTACTGCGCATGCGCAGACTCCTACGTCTGGGTCTGCGCATGCGCAGCACCGTCACCCCTAGTTCTTGCGTACGCAAGTCGCTTGCGTCCCCTAACCTAAAATTCTCTATTGACACAGAAAGTTGCCCAGGAGTATATTCTCGGACACGACTCGTTCGTGCGGGCCGCGCCGTAGACCTCTCGGGAGAAACTGCAAGCTGCTTTTCAATCACGGAACATTTCCTTTTATCTCACGTTGTCAAAACTCCGATGTCGTCATTAGCTCTCTTACGTAGTTTCCGTTCTTCGTGTCTTCGTGACTTTCCCACACCAGTGTAGTTTATCCCGCGCCTAGTCGGAGCTATGCTGCCCTAAGAGTGAACAGTCGGGCATGATGAACTGCGCGAAATGTCCAGGCTGAGCATGCTTTCCACTTACGTCTCACGAACTCGAGTCAACGTCTTCGTAGAAATGGCGACAAGCGCGGTGGTCTATTCGACCCGCAAACGCACGAACCTGCCTGTTCGCACTCGATGTGAAACTTACAGGCGGCTGCGGCTGCTTTATTGCGAAAAAAAAAAGATACTTGTGCGTCGTTCTTCCGAAGCCTAAAGCGAAAGACATGTGACACACAGGTGCAACACAAAAAAGAGAGGCTGTTCCAATCCCTTTTCTCCCTTCTTCTTCGGTGTTCGCGCTTCCACGCCGTACATAAAAAAATCGAAAAGAAAGTTTTTTTTCTTTTACCCGGAAGCGCTCCTTCGAAAGCCGCGCCTTAGAAATTTCTTTGACACCAGCTCGACCGTGGAAGAGCGCTTCTCGGTGTTCTAGGTGCACAAGCGAGATCCAAAAGAAGCGTATACGGACTTTAGGCAAGAGAACAATAGATAGAGTGAAAAAAATATAAAATTTCAGAGAGGAAAACTAGCTAGGAACCGCACATTGAAGGTAATACCAGGGCAGGACCAAGATTTTCCTTAAACGTCACTTTCAGTTTTCGCGGCAGCTTGCAAGTGGAGGCGCTTCTCGCCAACTTTTGCTTTTTGGAGTCCGATTTATTGCCCAACTCTTTCGTATACCTATAAATTGAGTTTTTTTTTTTCGATTTAGTTTTCGTGTACGTTCTACGTATAGGCGTGTGCGTCGGTCGGCGCCCCAGTCTGAGGCGCGTTTAGTTCGCGGTGTGCAACTGCAGGAAGGAGGCCGTAAGCCGTCACCGGAGGCGTTGGAATGAAAACTCCAGGTTTGAGAGCAAATCTGCGGTCAGTAGCGCTCTGAGAAGAGAGAGAGAGAGAGGCGATTGAAAGCAGAAAGGTTGAGAAGTAAACCGGTAGAAGAAATCTGGTTTGCTACCCTGCTCTAAAGACAGAGGGCGGAGGGGGGGGCGGAGGGAGTCGATTGTACAAAGATAAGAAGGAAACGTTCAATTTCGAAAGCGAGGTGCAAACACAGAAGATGAAGGGGTAGCACACAGTCTTCACATAACAGGGAACTTCTGCGTCAAGAAGAATATGCTGCTTTTATTATCATCGTCACGATTCCTTTCCTGCTTGTGACGAAGCTTTCGCGTCACTGTTGTTGTTTTCGCGACACTGGAGCGGGAAATAGGCTACACGTAAAGCATAAACTAAATGGGAACTATATCCTAATGGCTGAAGAGGGAGGCGAATTGGGAGATCGCATGAGAAAACTTGGGTGTATAAGTAAATGGAAGCAAAGAAGGAGAAAAATATAACTGTTCAATTTGGGTGGACGAAAACTGATCGTGTCGTTTTTCTTTTCCTTTTCCTTCAGGTAAGACAGTGTCGGAAACCTGCTGCTTCAGCGAATGATGGCCGCGACAGCGGGGTAAGGTTTCTGGTCAGCGTTCAAGATTACAAAATTTCTCTTTGTCTGTGACGTTCCTCGTCCCCACTTTGTACTTGGCATTTAATACATCTCGCCGGAAAAAAATTATAAAGAGAAGAATGGTTGAGTGATGGGCCGTTTTGATACCCGGCTACCGCTTTCAGAATTCTCGGGGCGTGTGTTCCATAATGCATTATGTGAAAGTTGGAGAAATGGGGCAGCATGGTGTCAGGTGGTGCACGGAGTTACGCCGGAGACGGGAAAGTGTAGGCAAAGCCGAGCGACCGGTTGCGCCAAAGTCACGTGACGATATGACGCGCTTAAGGGTCTTCAAGATTCCCCGTGCCCCGTCGCGATGTCCTTTCCGTGTGCCTTAACCTTTGCACGGAATACTTTAAAGCAGTTGCTTCTTTTATGCACTGGTGCCCTCTTGCTCATTTCGCGTATATCCAGTGCGTCCCAGTGTGAAAGCAATAAATAAAAATGAACTGACTCTGCAAAGGGCACTGAACTGAGCATAGGAACTCAGCGTGCAGCATTCAAGGTGCAGCTGCTATACACATAAGGAAAATGGAAACCAGCGTAAAAGAAGCAGTACAAAGCACGTACCGCTGCAGTAGTCACAGACTATAAATAATTCAAGGCTTTCTTAGACAGACGCTGAAATCGAAAAACACTGTGTCTCCGCAGTTAGCGAGTGGATAGCCAATGACATATTATCACCCCGGCAGTACTCTCACTAAATTATAATACTCAAATATAAATGCTGCTCTTGCAGCGTTGAATGTAGGTCTGTACTAGAAAAATGCGTTATATGCACGTGAAGAAACTTGGTGCTGCGGAATGAAGGGCCAGACAGTTTCGCATGACAACTCGCAGGGCAGCCAAGACTGACTTGCATGCGTCCAAAGGTACACGTTTCGTTCTATTGTCTTGCCGAAATGGCTATTCAAGCGTCCTTGGCAAGCATTGCTTAGCTGCTGCGTTGTTCACGTCTCTCTTTTTTGTAAAGATACTTTAAATGTACGCATGCAAATTACACGCAAGGGAGCGTGTCCAGAAAAATAGTTTCAGCGCACATTCTACAATGCAATAAGGTTTCAAGCAAGCGTTCTAGAAGAGAGTTTCAGCAGTACTCTTAACACCCAATGGTGGTATATGTTGTCAGCGCCCCTGAAATGTTTTTTTAGTGTAAAGGATCGAATACGTAATAGGTCTGCGGGAACTTGTATGGTGGAAAGAACTAATTATTAAAGGAAAAATGAGGCATCCAGCCAATGATAGCGCACAGTCCAGTTGCCTCTAAAACGCTTCAGGACTTTTGTGCCCTTGTGCACGCCAGTGTACTCAGGCAGGGGTAGCAGTATATTTTCCTCTGTGAGTAATCTGCCATCCAATCAGTTGAGACTAGAGCGTAGAATACATTGTTGAGCGTCAAATGATTGGCAGAGGCACAGAAGTCGTTCTAGTAACTTGTTACAACCATAAAAATAGTACACGTCACTCTTGGTAATTGCTATTGGTAGAGATATCATTTGCGGGTTTAGCCGCTCTTGGGCATGCAGGCAAGAATCGATGTGTCAGATTGAGGCAGTGAGAGAAAGAGAAAGAGAGAGAGAGAGAGTCCTTTATTGAAAGGCAGAGAATTTCGCTGGCGTATAGACATCGCTGATATGCTACTCTGCACGGGGAAAGCAATCGGGGAGAGAAAGAGAGAAGGAGAGAGGCGCAAAAAAAGGAATTAGTAAAAAAAATTGAGCATTTTACTGACTTGAGAGATTGAGTGATTGAGTGAGATTGAGTGATTGAGTGATTGATTGAGATTGAGTGAGAGATTGAGTGATTGATTGAAAAAATTGAGAGTTTTACTGACTCACGGGCAACGTCGTGCTATGGTAAATTCCTGCAGTGTATGGACAGTCCTACAATGAGATGACAGAATTCGCTGTGTAAAAGGTGCATGAGGGTGACCGAGTAGAACTAAAGTTTGTTGAGTTGACCAATGTTTTCTAAGCATGTGAATAAAAGTTCATCGCATGCCTCTGTTGTGTGAAGTAGGCTAAAGGGCCTAAGACAGAGTCAAATGAAAGAGGTCTGTGTGTAAGCGAATGCACCCAATGTTCATGGAACGCACGCCACTCAAACAGGATATGCTCCATGGTTTCAATTGAGCCACAGTTGTTTCTGTGTGGACTTGTCACCAGAACGAAGCGGTACCGTAAACCGTTTATGTAGGCGGTATTAAAGCGAAGACGAACATTAGCCTTTCCTTTACTCAGACAAGTGAAATCTCAGATCCAGACTCCCATCCGACATTCCTCGCCATTTGCAAACGCGAGACACCTCCTTATCACTATCCTGATGCAATCTACTAATAATAGCTTCTTCGTTTGTGTGTGTGTAGTGACTTTTGAAGGAGAGGAAGAGAGAAGTGCAGTGCCGTAACTGTCTCTCAGAGGAGGACACCCCAACAGCACTGCACAGGGAAAGGGGAGTGGGGAGAAAAAGATCAGGGAGAGAAGAAAAAGAAGGCGGGAAAAAAAATAACGAGAAGGTTGGAGACGCAATGCGCGGCTTACAGCCGCGCTCTCAGCTGCATTTGACAAAAAAAGTCAGGTAGGGCAGGAAGCACTTTCTTGAAAATGGAAGGGTGGGCTGCCAGAAAGAGAAGTGCTCCCTCCGAGTTAGCCCTTCCAGTCTTTATCAAATTCCTCGCATTTGGGGGATGGAGGGGGGAAGTTATAGGATATCTTCAATCAGCGGGAAATGCCGTTGCATACACCGCCGCTATTCATTTCGAACAATGCATACAAAGACTTCGGATATGAAACCGCTTAAGCTTGATCGTGCTGTGTGGTGCTGGTAGTGATGATGCTGTTGCAGAAAGGTTACCCTGGCGTACTTGACTGGCAGCTGGTCCATCTAAACGTCTCATTCTGCTTTATTAAATCACCATAAATTTAGCAGTCCCGTCTGTCGTAGAAAAGTGAGAAGAACACGCGACACTTCTTTGCGCACTGTCTGTGGTCTTCCTGGGAAAATTAACTATTCTACTAGTCCATGAGGCAACCGTCACCTTTTCATGTTATCCCAACGCTTCCGCCGTTCAGAAGACAAACGCTTGCTGGACCAGATAAAGCGCTTGATATTGCCCACTTCATTTCACTCAGTGCAAAATGGAGAAGCAGCTCTGCCGACTTTAAACATACATGTAGGTGTGTATATATACGCCGATACTCTTCTTATTCTGCATAAGAGGGGGGTTTCTGTGCGGCAAAGTTCATTTACAACACGGCTGACGCAGCGATTGCCAAATCGGACAAACGTGACTAGAAATTGTCACTTTGGGAGTAGGCGATTCAGCGGAGCTATTATTGGCCGCCTTGAAAATGGCTCATTAGCGAAAGCATTTGTTTTTCATTCGCTAGCTCTTTCAGTGACGCGAACATTCTAATGTATTCACTGAAACATTATCTTGATCCACCCCCTTTTTTTTGTTAATCCCTCCTTTGGAGGCACGCCACAAGGTAGTCGTTGAATTGCTGGCTTTGTGTCCGGTGGTACGACGCCTTTCTGTGCGGATCCTTTTTTTCAGTTCGCGAAGAGCGGCAGTAGCAGCGGCATTCCGTGCAATAGTTGAAGTAATCAGGTGGTCCGAAAGACCAGACCATGCAGTACCAAGAGGCAGGATGCGACATTCGGCGGCGTAGCTATCAGAATTCACGGTGGCCGATCCGTCCGTATAGACCTGGGGGTTGCTGGGATAATATTTCGTACAAGCGTTTGAACATGAAACAGAGTGCCTCAGAAAGAGATGTCAACCCCTTTGGCTGCAGCTCATGGATATCAAGATCGCCAATGACGTCCGCGAGCCTTCAAGGTGGATCATTTTTTTACCTTTGTTTCAGATTCTTGAGGCAACGGGCTCTAGAGTACTTAGTGCAGCACAGAAGTGGGATGAATACATGGAGTTGAGTCTTCTCACAAGGCTGTTTTCACGGAAGCATTCACCCAGCCAGATAAGTTGGGCCAGCAGCGCTTGAGGGGCCAGAAGACGTAGTAGTAGAGCTGAGGCTTCGTAGATCACTTCCTTTTTTGAGACTGCCTGCGGAAGACCCAAAGACAAGTGGGGACTTGTTTTATGCATAAGCTCGACGTGCATATTGGGTCTCTGATGTCAGCGACAGTTGGTAAATTGCGCGGCTTGTCCCTAGAACACTGTGTAATTTGAGCACCGAGCTACAGTGACTGTTGCATACCAGGAATTTGCTAGGGTGCGTTAGTCCTCTGGAGTAATGAACCTCATGGATAGTCCACAACTTCTCGCCATAGAAATCTGCTGTCCTGGTTGACACCCACACAGCGGATAATGGAAGCATGTCAGATTGAATGGGTTCCCAAGTTCACCTGCCGGCGCGTAGCCTTCTTGCTTGAAAAACGCGCATTATCGCTTACAGAATGTTGATGACACAGCCGAGAAAAAGAGTGGAGGTAGCGAAGTCTTTTGTAGCGATAGCAATTATATGTACGCTCAAGTCCCATTTCCGCCGTTCGCGTCGTCGTTATGGTGGCTCGATCTTTCGCGCGCAAGGGAGGAAGTCGGGGACGAAGCGCGCCGTCTTCCACCATGCGCAAGGCACCGGGTGGTGCGTTCTACTCTGGCGGAGGCTGTGTATGACGCGACCACTCGTCCCCCATCTTGAAAGCGATGGGGACAGAGTTCACCAAATGCTGATAGCTTCGTGTGCGCGGTGTTCTTGCCGCTTAGTTCCCGTTGAAGCAAGATCCAGCACGAAGGTATATTCGCTCGCTTCAGACGCTGCGCTTTTTCACGCCAGAGTTTTGACAGCAAGTGTGCTAGGTCATAGAAAGAGATGTGCTCATGTTTTATTGTGCGTGCGGAACATCTTGCTCGTTTATTTACATAGTAAGCAAATGGGGTGGCGGGGGGTTTCAAGTTTATACGGCCGGTAAGCCTACTATCCTTACTTCGCATAACTGCATACTAATTTGCTATCACACTCGATGCTTCCCCTGACGTGCGAAATTGCAACTATTTATGGTTTCTTCCCTGATACAGTTTAGAAATGCTGTGGCACAGGAGTATTCTCCTCAAACGGAGTAGGAAAAGCTGAAACTACTTTAGGGAAGATTGGGCTTGAGCCAGCTTCTTTAGAGCAGCGGCTAAACAAAACATGGTCCTTTATGCAACAAAGGTTTCACGTGCTTTGTCTGAGAGCGTCACCCTCTTAACACAATGGTTATGGATTTCGTTTTAATTATACTGCGCTTGAAATGTAAACATGTGTCTCTTGAGGTGTCACTTGCAATTGCTACAGCAGCAGAACATGAAATTCAGGCAATGCTTGCCTATTATTCGATCTACCGTTTTTGCTGATGCTCAAGAAAAGGAGTACTGAGACGGCGGGACAGACAAGAATCTTTGTTTCAGCACTCTTTCAGTTGTGCAGCGTTGTACACGTGCGACAAAATGCAACGCTCAGAAGCAGAGGCTTGGGTCCGGCGAATATGGCGCGGGAGCAACATAGAAGTCAATTGCATAGTAGGGGTCGTCAAGAATTACCAGGATGCGAAGCGACCGCTATAGAGCCACTAGTCAGCGTGTAACGCAATAATGCAACGTTCACGTTCCGCTGGACTCCACTTGCGCGAGATTGCCTCTCAGAAACTAAGAAAACACCTTCTTATACAAAGCTACTTTGAATATCCAAGTTCCTTTGCACTGTATTCGAGGCCTCGATTCCACCTGCACAGCCTCTATTTACACTACTTGGAATCTCGCCCAGAAGCGCGGACATGAGGCGCATCTTTCGCGTTAATGAATGCCGCTATTCATTAGCGCATTGTCTCTGCCTTGCTTTACGGTTTTCGATACAGGCTTCTTGCCCCTTGCAACGCACCACATACCAAGAAAATGTTATATTCTGAGGGCTTAAGTACTTACGTGAGCTAGAATGAAAATAAAATTCAGAACAATATTACGAGATCCTGCTTCGCAATCTCAGTCACAATCCCCTTCCATGCCCGCTCAGACTTGGATGCCGCCTCTGTCAAGGGTGCTCTTGCGAAGAGCATGGCAGGTTGCCCAGAAAGTCGGGCAGTAACATGTCATTCGTGGATCGTAAGTAAGAAATTAACGCACGGTGAACATATTGCTGGGCGTGGCTCATGTCGTTTTCGATTCTCCCTTACGCAGACTTAGTTATCTGAACTCTAAAGCCAAGTTGTGGCATGCAACTTAGCAATGCGGCTGCACATCTGTACACCCAAAGCCTCGAAAATACCGCCGACGTGCATTGCGATACTGCCGCCCATCTGGGAACCTGCTTTGATCTCATTTCGTAAGGCGGCTAAGGAGCGACCGCGAGGCTGCTGACTCACACTTCCGAAGCATCAAACGCGACATTTAGGGTGATCACATTAGAAGTGTCCCGCATTGCTTAAGTGTTTATGCAGCTGCTGGCACGCAGCATAGAGGATGCCGTAAATGGGATTGCAATTCTTTGGGAATTTCGCACATTCTTCAGTATGTCCGTCCATACCTGATCTCTTTCACGCTAATTTGGGCCACTGGATATGCTCGTTGGGGGTGTGCCGGTGAGTACGCCCGAGGTGATCTGTTTCCGATACCTTTGTTTTACTTGTCGCCCGAATGTAGGTGACGAAGAGCCGCTGTGCGCTGGTGCCCAAATGCCCGGATGTTCTCCTTCCTCAATTGTACCGTAAATTGGAGCTGCAACGTGGAAACCCTAGACATGTTCTCGGCATCTGTGCTTGAGCACTCTCCAGTGTACGCAAGCATGATGCGCTCATACCTGACAAAACTCGCAGGCTACGCCGAATGTAGTGGAAGAAGAGAGCCTAGTACAGCCGGAGTAGCGAATGTTAAGACCTAGCCCACTTCATACCGGCCAGAACCAGAAAGCGAAAAACTTGAGCAAGTACAGTTAATTTCTTTTGTAGCATTGCCGCGTGCCATGAAACTCCGCGGTCAATGACAACATCCAAGTATCTATGGTGGGTCACATATGGAATGACAATGTCGTTGACAATAATCGGATACCGACGCATAAGCTTTCGTGTGAACGCTATCGCACCGCACTTATCTGTGGCCAGTTACAGTCCTTGGCACTGCAGGTACGGAGACGCTAAGGAAACAGCTCGCTGCAATAGTGCACGAAGTTTCCGTCGCGTGACTCCGGACGCCTATATGCATATGTCGTCGGCGTAGGTACTGATTCGTACTGTACCAGAAATTATTTCTGCAGGGCTAATAAGGGCAACAAGGAAAAGGATCGAGCTAAGCGCTCCTCTTTGAGGAACTCCGCAGACAACGACGTGCCTTCTCGTTTCGGCGTTATTCGTGGACATGAAGACTATGCGACCATGTAGGCAGTTCAGAATCCACATGTAGAGACAGCCACCGATGCCCAAATTAATGAGCGCATGAAGAATGACTTCGTGCAGTACATTGTCATACGCACCTTTGATATCCAGGAAAATGAGCATCATGGCTCACCCGCCTCATTCTATTCGCATTGAAGTCAAAAAGGCTGAAGTTTAGCTTAACAATATACTGCCACGCACTGCAACGTACTGCTGGCGCCTACCGGCTCCTTGGTCGTCACGGGTGACTTGAACGTGCGTCACCAGTTATGGGGAAGCACTAAGATTATCTTCAGACAGCAAAATGACGGCAGCCTAACGTATCGGCGGAGCACATGCTTGAACGTGACTGATTTACAGGCACTTTGGTGCCCGCACACACATTCTTTTCTCTATCCCGCTTTCCTATTTCTGTTCCCCTTTCTCTTCCCCCAGTGTAGGGTAGCAAACCGGACGTTCGTGTGGCTGACCTCCCTGCCTTTCCTCTCTTTGCTATCTCTCTCTCTCTGCTCCTACAAGTCGGCGGTTCCTTTTTTCGTGTTCGATCGTGAACATGAGATCAATGAGCCCATCTATACTCTTAAAACAGTTGCACCCCCCTTTGGGGTGTATATTTGTCCCGCAACAATAATCGTCATCTACCTTGCTTGCGTTTCTTTTCATCTCAAGGCACACCGCCGTTGCTGCTATTGCGCATGCGCAGGAGCTCAGGTTACGGCGAGGGTGTGCGCGCTCCGAGAAGTCCGAGCGCCTTTCCTTTCTTCATGTTTTTTCTCTTTTTCTTTCTCTGCACGCCGTGAGCGCGGAACGGGTTGCTCTTCCTTTCCATTTTCATTTTGTTATCGTGGATGAAGGAAATGCGCTGGCAACTTGTATTACAAACGCTGTGGGCCATCATGTGGAACTGGAACGCACACTTGGATGAATGCGCTGTTTATAAAAGCCGTTACAGGGCCTTCAGGCGCTTGTATTATCGCCAGAGTCGTTGAGTATTGCAGTGCATTTCTAGCATATCTTCCAGCGTACCGCCATATGTGATACCCGCCCATATGTTAGTGAAAATTTCCTTTTCAGATGATAGGTCAAAGCAATCAGTACAGCAATGACGTAATCATATTCATGGCCGCGCAGGCATACCGCCTGCGAAATACTGGGTGGGCTCAGAGGATTTCGCACGCATTTTAAGTGAATGAGAAACATTCATGAGTTTATAGTGCAGGATATCAGTCAACGAAAAACCACCCGATGTTAGTGATGCAGCCGAGATATGAGGACAACGTGAAAAAGTATATGAGAATCGGACGGCACATAACCCGCAAATCACATGCGCGACATCGTTTCATCGCACACTCCCCATGTCTGCGTTGTCAACTACAAACATTACGAGTCGTTGCGCTGTAAGCTTGATGGCTGCTTGGAATCCGTTTGAAGCTAAAGTTGGCTTTCATATTATCCATTGTCACGATAGGATCGTCGTTTTGTTTTCTTTACTCTACTGCCGCAAAAGTTATGCTATCACAAATGTGAACACTGTCTTTGGATTTCCGATAGCGACTACGTAGCTCATATCACGTGGTCAACAAATGCGGAGGCATACAATATGTGTGTACTAATGTCTACAAAATGGCTCAACAGCAATCTGAGCAGTATACGACTTCAGTGGTTTATATCAAATGCAGCTCCGCATTATACACCGGTACCTGTGCTTGGGCACAGCGTGCACGGGTTGGGCTGAAATTAACGACTTTTGTCTATAGTCAATCTATAGACGGCATGTAAGCCTTAAGCAATAAGACCTTTACAGTATGGTCTATTTTATAGTTAATCTCACGCCGTACCACAATCGGTATACGGCCTGTTCGCACAAGTTTACATGACCTTTGCTGACGTCCCACCCAATGGCCTTCATTGGCGGTGACATAGGAAACCGTGCAGAATAATTAGAATTGCAGAGATGTATGCGGGGGGTTTCACTTAATTTGAGCCAGACTTTAAAATATGCAAATGCTACGTAGCTGGGGAGAACCAAGGTGATGCTGTTTGCCGTCGCTTGAACATACTCAGATTATTTTTTCATCTCCCCTGATTAGATAATTAGTCTTAATTAACCAACTTCTCAATTATTCTAAATAGATGAAAAGTCTTAATCAGAAAATTTTAGAGCAACATGAGAAACTCCCGATACAGTTCTCTGTTGCTCAAGACGTGCTCGATAAAAGTGTTTGTCCGAGCGTGAAGAATCCCGCGCTTACACGCAATGTGCCATGAGCGACCAGGCGCGCAGCAATATATATATATATATATATATATATATATATATATATATATATATATATATATATATATATATATATATATATATAAAATACGTGTCTGTGAGCGTGTGTGTGTGTGTGTGTGAAGAACTGCGTAGACTGGGAATAGGCAAAAGGAAATGTACATCTTATTAACTTTTGTCTATAGACAATATATAAACCGGTTGTAGACAAAAATTATCAACACTTATTGACTCTCGTCTATGGACAGTCTCTAGACAAAATCAATAAGGATAATTAAAGACTATCAAATTTTGTCTACTGGTAATCTATAGGACTGAAGTACACAAAAAGAAACAAGCATCATATCGACTTTTTCTATAGACCAACTATAGAATGGGAGTACACAATAAGAAATAGAAACCTGATCAACTTTTCTCTATAGACAATCTATAAACTGAGAGCAGACTGGAATAATCAACACCTTATCGACTCTCGTCTATAGACAGTCTATAGATCGTCTATAGGCAAGGAATCGGCAAAAGTAAATACAGACTGTATCGACTTTCGCCTATATAAGGGACATAGACAAAAAGAAACAAACATCTCATCGACTTTTTTCTATATACCATCCAACCATCCATAGAATTTCAGTAGACAAAAATAAATAGAAACCTTATTGACTTTAGTCTAGACAGTCTATAGACTTTGTGTCGGCAAAACACCAGAGAGTGAGAGAGAAAGCGAATGATAAGTGAAAGGTATGGAGGTTAACCAGGACTGAGCCCAGTTGGTCACGCTACATTGGGGAAAGGGAACAGGGTACGGAAAGATTAAAAGAAGATAAAGTCCACTGGAAATATCTTTCGGTCGTTCAGACTGGATCACAGACGGTGAGTGCGATATGTAAGGCCATGGTCTCAAACTCTTGTTAAAGGTGAATGGTTTCCTATCTAACTGATTGAGAGCTGTGCAGAGGTCATGTCTTTCATTTTCAAAAGATGGGCAATAGCACAGCGGATGCACAACGCAGGCATTGCACTCGGTGCTATCAGCCACTCCGATCAAAAGCGTATATGCATTGGCTAATGCGACGCCCAAGTGTAAGCGGCACAGCACTGTTTCCTAATTTCGCGGGAACGCTGGTAACAGCCGCAGTTGCATAGATTGGTCGAGGGAATGCAATCGATCTTGGGTGAATTCAGGTGTGTGCCACTTCTTCAATGTCATGCGGTGCGCTAGCTCGCTTAAGCGTTGGGCTGTGTCAGTCCGCGATAAGGGTACAGAAACAAGGGTTACGCCTTCGTGTGCTTTCCTAGAAGCTTCGTCGGCGAGGTCGTTACCGGAGATACCACAATGGCCAGGCAGCCGCTGCAGACACGACGTCGTGTCCTTTCGCGATCACATGATGGTGCATTTCTCGTATCTCCGTCAGGAGTTGTTCACAGGACCCGCGACGAAGAGATGAAAGAAGACATTGTAAGGCCGCCTTCGAATCACAGAATATTGCCCATCGATTAGCGGGTTGGTTGTTACTATAATCAACGGCAGCTCGGAGGGCAACGAGCTCCGAACCGGTCGATGTTGTCAAGCGAGAAATCTTGTATCGGATGCTTATTGATCGTGGTGGTGTAACCACTGCGCCGGTGGAGCTGGTCTGTTTGGAAAAGCCTTCCGTATATATGTGGACTCGGTCAAAGTAGAAAGCGAGCAAACAACCCACACCTGTTTGCTTCAAGGCCAAGGCAGGCAGGTTGGTCTTCTTTCCTATCCCTGGAACCGTAAGACGCACTTGAGGTTGTTTTAGACACCACAAGGATGACGTTGAACGTCCTGAGGGTGTGAATCCCGATGGCAGGGAGGCACTATGAATCCTAACCTCGTTGGAGAAGGACGCCTGTGGTTGTCACTTTGGCAGGCGCGCAAGAGAGCTTGATTTCATCCTTGAAACATGACGAATGTGGGCCCTAAGCGTGTCGGTGCTAATATAAATCGTGATTGGATGGTCTTGAGCTATTATAATGCTTCCTGCTGTTGAGGCGTTCCGCAGAACGCTTAGGGAAACACGTAGTGCCTGTGCTTGCATGCCCTGAAGTTCTCGAAGGTTTTACTTGCTTGTTTTAGCAAACACGGGAGAGCTATAGCGTAGGAGTCCGATAAAAAGTACTCCATATAAATGTAGCATGCAGCCCACTGACGCTCCCGATGTTTTGCCAGTGATGAACTTGAAGACGTGAACAATAGACGTAAGCTTCCTCTTCAAGTGGCCAGCCATAGGGCTCCAAGAGAGGTCCCGGTCAACAATGACACCCAAAAACCGATGATTTCTTCTGTAGGAGATAGGCTTGCCATTGACACATACCGGATAACGAGACATCGCTTTTCGCTTAAAAGAAAAAAAAAACAGATCTATAGAAAGGCAAGGTCGTCTGTAAAAAGTCTACAGAATTTCTGTAGACAGTCTAAACTCATTTTTGTTAGGGAAGTTTCAGCTTTTGACCTAAAAATAAATCAACCTTTTGTTAGACTGGCCTGCAAAGCTTCCTGAGTAGTGACAGAAAGGGAAAAAGCAAACCGCTATACATGGCTAACATCGAATGGGCTACACGTGCCTGCAGTACGGACCAATTCTGAGCGTTGCGACACCTGCCACTTGCACAATTGTATTGAAGAAAAGAGAGGGTCAACCAACATTTCAGTGAGTTTCGCGTGCCAATGTTTACTGTGAAACGCACCACAGGAATGGCGTCCGAACTGATTACGAGAGCTTTTAGGTAAAATCACAAGCAAGATTCTGGCCACCATGGTGGGAGTGAAAGCAGCGAACTCGGGCCCAGCAGAAGAACGTCGCATCCACTGAGGTGGTCGGCTTTCCCGTGGGCTGCATTTGAGTGAATACGGCACTCGCCGAAGAGCAGTTGCGCCACACGCTCGGGCGGCACCTACCATGGCGATTGTTCTCAAAGGTTGGCGGCCGTTCTCACACAAGGATGCCGCGTGGAGGAGAGGGCGCGCGCGCGACTTTGTGAGAAAGTCCTCAAGAGCGCTGGACCGCGATCAAATTCGCACGTTCCTCGAGCGTTGGGAAACAACTGCCTGGCTCCATGCGCCGGAACAATTTTGTCGCTCGTGTGACCGTCATTTCGATTTCCGGGTCCATTCACGTACGAACGGCAGTGAGTCGTCGACGTGAACACGCGCAAACTGCAGAGGAGCAGCTGTCTTACGATAAGGTGGCCACAGTAATCTTAACACCTGCGTCTACGTTCTGTGACACTCCCTAATATAGTTGTTTCGGTCACGGAGAGCCATGGCATTCGAAAGGAATTGCGAAACTCTTTTTACTGAAGCAGGCGCTATAGAGCAAGGAACCAAGTTTAGGGCGCCTAATGAATCACGGGACTCCTCTCTACGCCTGCTTCGATGCTCACTCCATGTTCGTGATTCCAGGCTTAAGGCATCATGACTTCGTGCTTTCCATTTACTGGCATTCTTTTCAAAGGCTTCACAACAACAGTACTCATTCTCAGATGATTTATGGCAAGACGTCAACTGGTGGACACACCCGCGGACTCGCACGTAGAGCCTTTTGCGAAACGATAAGGATTGCTCAGTGCCTTCACAATATATGCCGCTAGGTTGTGTGCTGCTATTTTCGTGGCGCTCCTGACAATGCTGAGGCGGCTTCCACAGTCATTTAATAACGAAAATAAAAGCGACTTACCTGCCACTCAGAATTCTTCAACATCCTACCTAGGCTACAAGGACCAGGAGACCCAAACTTCACGCAGCTCTCCCTAGGGCGACATCTCGATCAGACAACTTAATCAAAAGACAGCCTAGTTTTAATTTCCGATTTACGAGAAGATTTATATTCCCTGGTGCAGTGGTGGACAGCAAACCGGATAGCAATTAATCCTTCTAAATCGTCTTGTTTTTTTAATAGCTAAGCAGGTCACTGACCAAGGCAAACATAAAATGGAAATAAAAATAAAAATAATCATAAGATATATGTTCCTTATTTTATACATTTTTATCTTTAACAATGCTGTTACCTTTGCAGACGGTATTCCATCGAACTCATGACTAAATCGCCTTTTACGCTCTTTAATTCACCAAACAGGAAAACTGTGTTTCCTTGTCTTCTCGTCTACACCTGAGCTTCTACGCTATCGGATCATATTGCTTTTCCCGGAATCATTGTTGACGCTAATGCTATGTTTCACAAACACATTTCTTCAGTACGCATTACTATGTCTTTTGGTGTACGTGCCCTCTTTAGTACCACATTCTACTTCCACCTACATGTACTCACAACGTTATATTGTGCCTTTACACACGGCCATACGAACCACTGCATCTCTGCATGAGGTCATACTCCGTTCAACTCCCCCTATTGAATAAACATCAAAAGCAAGCAGTTAGCATTAATAAATACTCTCCGTCATTTTCACCTTGTTACTTTACCTTTGTCTAGTCTTTGGTTTTATAAAATTCATAACCATGGGGCTCACTTTAGTCATCTTCTTCCAACATGTGCTCACTGACCCTGGTTCTACGCCCTTCGCTCCACATCGCAACTTGCTCTTGCCTAGTATCCGTACTACAAATGATAAACCTACCTTGCTTTTTTCTTCAGTATTATCCTGGAGTATTTTACGCGTACATCTGAAATCTGCACCTTCTTTGCAAATTGTGATTAAAGTGTGATTAAAGCTATGCAGCATTTCTAATATATGTAATAAACTTGCGCTGAGTTAAATTGAATCGAAAATACAGGCGGAACGCGACGTACGCATATGCCTTTTCTGGCTGAACCGCTTGCTCGTTCGCACTTATATTTCGCAGTGGACACATTTTATTACCGTGGTATAGTGTATTACTTCCATGCAGGCGACCTCTTACTGCTTCACCTAGTAGAACGTGTAGGCTTTGTCGTAACAGAACAGTGGCCCGTCTGATACCATGAGGGTGAAACCAAAGCGTATGTGTAAAAGAAGACATTCGCCATGTTTTGCAGCTATAATTACACAGGGCACTGTGCTTCCATTCGTGCAATTTCTACACTTTCTACTTGGCAAAGAAGTAGGCGACGTGTTTTCCGATTTAGTTTGAACGAGACAAGCAATAGTGCAACTAAATTTGGCATTGCAATGCATGCACCACGGCATGCTTTCTTTGAAAGTTAATCGCGGAGGAACGAGCGCTGGGGCAGAAAGGGTGATGTATACCGGACACACAGTTAAGCAACAACCTTCGCTATGCCACCTTCAATTCGCAGCAAGTGACACAGACGGGAACGCGATGCATGAGCGTCTTTAGTTAGAGCAGTATGTGCTGCGTAGGTACTCGCAGACAATTTTCTCACACAAACATTACACACGTAGACTGCAAGCGCATGCGGGCCGTAAGAATGCATTCTACGTTTCTCACATGCGGCACTTACGCAATACACTACGCGAGTATACTTAACGTGCCGCATTCTTATGTGAAAGTTGTGAAACGAGAAGTTTCAGGAAGGCGAATGTCCGAGACTTAGCGGCAGCGCATCGGCGCTCGGCACAGGATAATGTTGTGGTAGTCAAGAAATGGAGCATTGCTGTTGCTTGTACGGACAGAGTACGTAAAACTCATGCTGCAGCTAAACCTTAAAGGTGCGTTAACTTGCGACGAGCTCACACGCACTGAATAAATTACATCACGCGCAACCTACACAGCCGACACTTTCGGTCACCTTGAAGCAATTGGTAGCTTTAAGAGGGATTTTTACTAGGGACGCTGTTCTGCAGCCTCCCTAGCCTCGTCAGGAACCCTGCCATTTGACTAATCGGAAAATGTTGCCCATACGTATAACATCCTAAAGAACAAAGCTTCTCTAATGAAGCACTTAGAATGTACCATGTGTCCCGACAACTGTTGCGAAAGAAAAGTTAACGAAAATGCTGTTCCATTTTTTTATGGCAAAATGTGCTGTTTCTTAAATTCCACACGGCGATATCGCCGGTTTGTTCTAAAAAAGCTTGTTGCCCGAGTTCCGCAATATTCTGTATCAAGAGGCGACCTTTTCATGGGAAGTTTCTCCGCCAGTAATAAATGTTCGTGCAAGCCGACCCTGGGCGGTGAGAACGAGAGTTCTCTCCATGCCTGAGAGCGTAGGAACTTACGACATACCAAAGAAAGTCTCTTAGGCAGCCTGGAGTAAGCCTGTTTGTCACAGGCAACGTAGCCGTTGTGTTTTGTACAACACATGCACGCTCTTTCTTACGCATACAGACGCGTAACACACCCACACACGCACACACACACACAAACGCGCGCATAAATTCCCGCGAACCACACCTATAGCCATGCACGATTCTGCAAAAAGCGCCCGTGCCGAAACGTTCACACTTGCTCGCGACCATTCAGTCATTCAGAGAGGAGCCATTGATCTGGGAAACATCTTTATCTGTATTGGGATAGTGGACAGGGTAGGAATGGTGTGGCATTTCGCGATTTGCCTGCGGAGTTCTCACGGAAGTGATGGTAGCGTGTGAGAGCTTGTCTAACCTATAATCGAATGGAGAGAAAATTTACCTTCGCAAAGCAAGGCTGGGAATTCCATCCGATGCACCCTTCGTGTGCTCGGGTGAAAACAAAAACAAACAGGGGAAGGAGACGTTCTAATAATGGATTCCCGTGAGGCTATAGGCGATGTAAGTGCGCACTTATAAGCAGTTTGCCGATGCACAATTTGAGAGCCCAGCGTGTGAAACTTGTCTGTGCTGCGTGAAAAAAAAGAACATTCGCCTGTAAAATACGAGGCGGTCTAAAGAGCGGTAGTAGTCAATAAAACAGATGGCGCCGACCAAGGTAATATACATTCAAATAAAATATGTTTCGGCTCCCACAACAGGAGCTTCGTTCACAATGACGGTCAAGTACACTCATTTAGGTAAGTGTTATTACGTGCTGAAGGCATATAACGAGGGCCAGTGTTCTTGTTAAGCGCAGTAGTTTGAATTATAAAGGATTCCAAATGGAAGCGTGGGATCCTTTAGGTGGCGATGATGCAGTTGTAATCCTCGTCGATCACGTGCCCAGAAGACGAAGTAATGCTCTGCGCGGGCCTTAGGCGACCCTTCCTTGTTCTGCGCGCTATTTGAATTTTATCGATGACTTGTATTGAAATTTCTCGTTTCTCCTACATATACGTGTTCCAGTTCGCACAAACAATTTTGTACACAAGCTGCGAAAAATCCTATCCATATACCATAAATCCCGCAGAACTGATTTGATTATATTTGACCTCTGTCCACGCAGTGTCTTTTATTTACTATGATCTCTCCTGACCGGACGGGATTCCGTCAGGCGCTCCATTTCCTATATAATAGGTGGTTATGCAAACGCCTCTCTGAAAAGCACGCAAGAGCGCTTCTACGAATTGTAAGGGCTGCCTCTACCCCAACTTATGTATCATTCTTTAAATTATTCTTTAGGTAATGCTCCGCCGCTCAGCACATTAGTGCCATGCGTCCAGTGCGTAATTCTGTATCAACTCTTTTTTGTATGTCTTAATGCTACTCTACACAAAAGTTCTTTTGTTTTGTTTTATTTCAGAGGAAGTTCAGGTCACGCCATAAAAAAGCAATAAAATGAATAGAGGGCACGTTTATATAGAGAAGGCGTATGTCTGCAAGTGATACAGAAAGCTGTAACCATAGCGAGTGAAATTTCCTATTTCTCATGGTAACCGTTCGAGCAAATAGCGATGCGCCAGTAAGGTTGTGTTCGCACTGTAATAGCCGTCAAGATGAGCATCAGCCTTTAAAGCACTTAGGTGCCACTTCGATATTGTTTAGCCCTACGTGCTCTTTTAATGACTATGTGATTTTCATGTCACTTTAAGCGGTGGCAATGCATTTATGAAAGAAAAAGATTCTGTCTCAACATGCTACCACTGAAAGGGAAACTTGTTATCCGGTTCATGCTCATCCGAGATGAGGTAAAATATATCTTTGACCGCGAAGCGTACCTTTCCAAAAACTCGTATGGGTTTCCTCGATAGCATCGTGCTACAGATGGCTGCATGACAACTCTAGCTTCCTCCATCGTGCGGGCTTCTGCAGAAGTTTTTCAGCACAGCACTGATGTGAAAGGGAAGATGACCCTTAACTTTATTTTGTTTTGTAAGGAGAAAACAGCAAATCATGCGGAGTAATAGCTGACATCTCACAACGTGAGTTTCATCCCACTATACAAGGCTTTCAATAGAGATGTAGTAAGCGTGCCAATACTAAAATGAAGTTTATGAAGTTTATTTGTCTTGCCTCTAAATGAAACTATATTCATAGGGACTAATAGCTGAGATCTCCCAACGTCAGTTTCATCCCACTATGCTGTGGTATAAATTTGTAAAAAAGGATCAGGTGCCTCAGAAAGGCTGGCCAACATTTCGATATTAGGACCTATCTTCGTCAAAGGCGGCCTCGTCATCCTCGGTGTGTTAGTTTTAAAGGGTTAGTGCAGTGACGTCCCATGCAGGTGTTGTCGCTGGCGGCTGTTTTTAAAGGGAGAGACTTCAGAGGTAACGAGCGCTGTCGTCCGACGTCTGTGAGCTTCGTTCCCAAGACGAGGGTACAAGAGCGGGAGAGTGAGGAACGCGGGGAGAAAATAAAAGAAATAAAAGCAGAAAAAAAAACAATAAAATACAGGGAGACACAAAGACAAAAAAAGAAAGAACAAGAAAGTAAATATTTAAGAAAGACGGGGGCCTGGGAGCGCGTTGGGGAGGCGAGAGGTTTAGGAAGCATTAAGGGGCATCGTTGGCGGCATGTTCGTGCGGCATTAGGAGAGCCGGTCAGGAAGTCAGTGCGCGAGTAACACAAAAGACAAAAAAAATAGAAAAACATGAGTTGAAAGAGTGACTTGAGTAGCATAGCAGCAATACGTCGAGTAATTTTGAAGTAGTTAAGACATGGACGAGGAGTATGTGGTGCAGTGTATGGGGTGACTGAAAGGCAGCGGCATGGTCTCTCAAGGGGCATTGCCCCAGTCGCTCAATGTAGGTGTCGTTACGGCGGCATCCAGAAATGGCGATACCCTGGGTTGAGGTGCCGAAAAAGGCATATTGACTTCGGAATGTGTTGGTGAGGGTGTTTCAAAAATATATAAAAAACGGAAAAGAGAAGGGGGAACTGAAACCGGAATAACGAATAGGAGGGTGACTTCGCAAAAGCTGGTGGGGGCAAGTGCACTAGGGAGAAGGGGGTCGTACTGGTGATAAAAACATAAAAACCTGAAAGAGTATGTCAAATTGAGTAATAGGCAGGAAAAAATCTACTACTACAGTAGAAAGTACAGCGTCGAATCACGCACACAAGGTAACTTCGGCTTTCACCTGCACATCAATCAACGTAGTCTAGAATGCGCCGCTTGTAGCAAACAATACATAGGGGAGACTGGACAACAAATTCATACAAGAGATCGTCATAAGTTACTCTCACTTTCTCGGTCCCTTCCCTCACACTATATCTAACTGACCCATTTCACTCACTCACTCACTCACTCACTCACTCACTCACTCACTCACTCACTCACTCACTCACTCACTCACTCACTCACTCACTCACTCACTCACTCACTCACTCACTCACTCACTCACTTTTCTGTTGAGCCAAAGCTCCAGTAAAACCTAAAAACGCATGTCACCCATTTTGAAACCTTGCAGTGACGCAACTGCACGTTTCGTTTGGTGACTGCGTGGCAACAGTAACTAGCCGTGACACTTGCCCCATTGCTTACAACACCGAAGCCATGGCGCTGGTAACACGCGGAAGTCGGCAGAGAGATCCAGGACGCGCGAAAGTTAAATAGCGTCACCGGTAGCTATTGCGCAATCGGCTATTACAAGCGCTCGCCTAAACTTTTCACCCAGCAGAGGTGGCAGACGGAGGCTCCTTGGAGTCTGAACCTACAGCTTCCGCGTGGCGGTCGGCTTGTTTGCGCCCGAGTGCTTTTAGGTAGCCGACGGCGCCATCGAGGAGCGCCACCACGTGCGTAACATGTTTGCCGTTCCGTCATCATCGTCGTCCACAAACAACTATCCCCCCTAGACGCGCCTGGTTGCACCCCGAGTAGCGCGTGAAAAAATATCTTTGGCAAACAAGCGAGCGCGCAGTTTTCGAAGCCTTCCCAAAGCACTGATCCTTCTGTCGGGGACGCCCGAACCGTGAACCAACATGCGTACCGGAGCTGGCTGTTTTGCGGGAGCGATGCCAACTGCAGGCTTCGTGCTCTGAGCGATGATGCGAAGGTGAGGAGAAGCAGAGGCCGCCCCTCGCCTGAGAGTAAAAAAAAAAAGAAGAAGAAACGAAATCAGGAGGCTACGCTCAGAACGTAATACATTAACGGTGCGAAAAGTTTTCTCGAAAAGCTGGGACAGGAAGGTGTGAGCGTGCCTTTCGCTGGGCAGGCGACGCAGGTCTGGCCAAAGTTAGCAACCGGCATAAGATTTGCCGCTCAGAGAGACGACTTGGAGACGCAGAATAAAAAAAAAACGCAGGTAGTAGACTTCAAAAGAAATGAATCATGGATATACCTTCAAGATGTGCTTCTTCTGCAATAAGAAATGTCGAAGACTGCATTAAGTTTAGCCTCAGATGTCAAACCCAGTCGTCATCTGTTTTAGCGCTGATTTGTCATGTAATATTCCAGTAGATAAAGCTGAAAGTTACGAGTTAGCAGCACCTTCCTGTTGTCTGAGTGAAATTTAAAAAAAGATGGGATACTTCGTTCTAATACTTGCCTAAATTTGACGATCCCTAGTTGTCTCGAGAAAAACTTTATCGGCTACAGTATCCCATCCAGGGGCCGAATTTAGGTATGTTTTTCTTCGCAAGTGCTATTTTCCATTTGTTCGGCCGCCTTCGTGCGTCAGAGGTGCCCGCCACCAACTAAAAATTACTCACTCGCATGAAAGTGTACGGCTTCAACACAGAAGTACGAGCGAAGAACTACAAAGGAAACTACAGTCCGCATGCGTGATCGAGCATGAGAGAGAGAGACAAACAGAAAACAGGAAAGGCAGAATGCTTAACCAGACGCACGTCCGGTTTGCTACCCTGCACTGAGGGAAGGGGTATGGGGATGAAGAGATAGAGCACTGCTTCGCTCACAGTGGAAGGTTCGATCGAGCATGAGTGCTGCATAAATAACTGTAAGGCGCGTGAATGCGAAATGAATGTTTTATGCTGCACGGCACTGGTACTTTGTCTCTGTCTCTTCGTTAGATCAGGGCGCACGCTCAGGGAGACACTTAACGACGAACAAGCAAGCACATTCCACTAGATTCCTTGTCGCGCAGTCACGGCGCCATGCTCTAAACGTTCGCGCCCCTGGTGACAAAGGCATGCACGTGATTTGCGACACGTCGTTCGAGCACGTCGATTCTTTGTCGGAGCCGGCAGGAGCAAGGAAAACCACGGCAGAGGTTGAGTCGCCGAAAAAGAGGTCGCGCTCGCGAAAGAGCAAATAGTCCATTCGGGCCCGTTTCCGTGAACGGTTATGTACGGTGCTTACAATTGTGATGGGCCAATTTACGTCGATATGAAGTGCGCGACAAGGCCGGGCCAGGAAAGAAAGACAAGGATGGGTCTCGGTCACTCCGGCTCTACTAATGTAGCCAATCAGCCCTAATGGGTTTGACAGCTGGTTGGCTGTCAAACCCATTAGTACTGATTTGCTGGTGCTACCTCCTCTTGCGCGCACGTCCAACTTGCCACGCTTTTCTTTTTCCTTCTTGTCGTATTTCCGTGTGACGCCTTTCCTTCCGTAGAGCAGTGCAGCAAAGTCTGTTGCATTTGTGGTAATCTCTGTGCTTTCATTCTTTTCTCTTATTTGCGCTGTACCTTGCGATGCTTACGATACAGCGCTGCTATATAAAACACAGAAACACTAAACGCGTGCACGTTATTTCGAAGTCAGTGGTGAGGCACACTTGAAAATGACGTTGAAGATAGAAAATTATACGCGGCCATATTATGTCGTCCCCATTTACGTTTTGGATTGTGCATCTCCTTGTCATGCGGAGGGAGAAAAAAGGTCCAATAATATCTGGATGGAGGGCCTGTCGATATGTACTGTATGGTACTCCAGAGCCTGTCATGGGATGTTATTTATAAGCAATAATAACTTCAACGCTTTCTCATTTACCAACATCTCTTTCATTTACGCATGGCTGCTGAGGGAAATGTTGGAAGGGCCCACGAAGTATGCAATCTGAAAATTACAGCGAAGCTGTATACGGCTAGGGTTCCATGCATTGTTGTTCTCCGTGGACAAAAACTATCGTTGTCAATGGCTCATATCCCGTAAGCATTAACTCTCCCGTAAGCAAGCAATAGCACATAGTCCTGTAAGGCAGAGGCTACAAGCGCTCAGCAAAGTGAAGCCAACAGTGCCTAAATTCTTTCTAATCACGCATACAACATACAGAACGGCATGTCGAAAACTGTCATCATCAATGGTTCACACCCCCGTGAGCAAGCAAAAAATGCAATGACTCATAATCCCGTAACGTTCATGGCTACTCACTTTGCGTGAATTAGCTGGCATGACACTACCCCTCTTGTGGTTGTCGGTGATTTCAATGTGGACGTGTACGTACCGAAAGGGGAGTGGTTTACGAGTTCTGTGTTGCAGACATATTCCTTGCGATGCCACACCAATCCGGGCCAACCGACCACCAAGTCTTCTCGTAAGGTTCATGGCTACTCACTTTGCGTGAATGAGCTGCGATGACGCTACACCTGTTGTCGTCGTCAGTGATTTCAATGTGGATGCGTGGGTACCGAAAAGGGAGCGGTTTACGTGTTCCGTGTTATATCCCTTGTCATGCCAGACTGATCCAGCCAATCCGACCACCCACGGCGTACGCGCATCGATTTGACATTATCAAAGAATGTGATTGCAGCTTCGAGTGAAATAATAACCACCAATAAAAACAACAAATGAGTGTGCGTACCTTTCCTCATGATGACCACCCATCAAGACAATAAATGAGTTCGTACCTTTGTTCAAAACTGTGTGTCACCTCCGTGTCGTGTGCTAAACAGCTTCGCTGGCCCACCACCTTCACAGAGTGGACTGGCTCATAATTTTTGGACCACTCGACTAGACACCGCGTATTTTAGGTATGAGCCATTGCAACGAGCCACTTAAGGCTTTCGCCTGTATAAAATTGCTTTGTCATGTGAGTCAATCCGAGCGGCCGTAAATACTTTGGTTGGCAGGTGTACGATCGAAGTGCGTGGAGCCAATGGTCCCGGTGTGATGGCTTGACCTGCCTCCGCACTCCCTGGTCTTACATGGAGCGATATTTTTTTTTTCGTTGTGCTCATGGCTGGCGAATGAGAAACTACTAAATGAATAGCTTTCCGGACTAGGCGAACATGACCAGTCTACTTCAGCTCTTTGAAGCTCTTTGGCTGCCGACGGACCCATCTTAGATGACTTCTTCGTGACAAAAGTTTGAAGAAATTCATGACTGTGCAATGCGGTGGTCTACTCTTATGCTCAAATATAAAAAAAATAATTATTCGGGTTAGTAAAATGGGTCTGATGAGGATATTGGTCATACCAGTACTACCGTGAATGAAACGCTCGGTACCCGTGTAATGCTTACGATCCGCTTCGACTTAGAAGTGCTGTTTTCCCGCATTTCTTTGCGTCTTTATGAGTACGAGAATTTATATAGTCTGCTGCTTCTCCAACGATAGCTTGCTTGCCTAGTCGCGCTGTACAAGTGCTTGCACGAGGCAAACGGTAAAACTCCCGTGCCGGCGAAGCACTGCAAAAAGATTGCGTCTCATAGGGAATCAACGGCCGGCGCAGAGGAAATACTGCGAGATCAATTTTAAGGCAACATAGTTTAGAGGCTAGCCTCTATGAAGGATAGGACATCTTACTAAGTGAGTTCTCATTGCGCAGACCGTAAAACTTTCTGCAGCCTTATACGTGCTTGTTTGTCCCACTCTTAACTCCTTTATCCTTGAGGACGTGAAAGAATACTGTACACGATGGCGAGCTCCAACTATGCATGTAGAATAATACGAGCCAAGACTAAAATTGCGTCTGAATTGCGATTATTTTGTTAGTGTTACAACACACACTATAGTCGGACAGGGGCGGCTATTATAGTTTATTTCATGCATCTCTCGAGTCGTCTGTCACGGTTGTCATCATGTTGACCTGCTTCAAAAATGTCACGAATAACGAAAACTTCATTGGTGCATATCAACACTTCATTTCAAATATTTTACTTCTTGGGGGACTCCGTAGTACGGGTATCACATAAATAATAGGGATACACCATATACAATCAAGTGTTACGACACTTTCAATTCGTCAACTTAAAAGTTGCTACATCTTGAACAAATTGTGACGATTTCGTGACTTCAGCGACTTGATGAATAAGGGCATTCCACTCTTTCAATGCTCGGTAGAAAAACGAGACTGAAAATGTATTTGTGTGGGAGTGTGGTTGTGCTACCTGCAGAAAATGGCGAATGCATTGTGACCGGCGTGATGGAGGGACATGGTAGGGGATTAAGCGTCGAATATTAGAATTAGTGAAAGATGGAGAGGGTGGCAATGCGGCGACGAAAGGATAGAAGCGATAAACAAGATTATTTTACAGGTATGATATGCTGATGTCGTAAAGGTATGTGGAATGAATATCCCTGTTGACGCGATTTTGAAGTGCCTCAAAGACTTTGGTGAGATATGCTTGATGCGGATCCCCAATGGAAGATGCGTATTGAAGATTCATTCTTATTAACAATCTGGAGAGAAACAGTTTTACGTGCAATGGAGCGAAGTGATGTTTTAGGAATCCCAAAGTTTTGTTAGCCAATAAAATGGCATTAACAACATGTGCGTTCCAGGCTAGGTTGTTATCTAACTTCATTATTACGTATCATACTGCTGAGAGATATACGTCATTGTGTGCATGCAAATGCAGACTTCGGAAACAGGTCACGCTAGAACGTACAGTCTCTCTTTTGTACTGTATAATAATACGAGTTTAAAGAGACAGGTGGAATAAAGGAGAAAAGCAGGGAAGTTAACCAGAACGGGAAATACGGTTCGCAACGCTGCACTAAAGGAAGTGGGCCGAGTAAGTAGAAAGATATGAACGAAGACAGAGAGGTAGCATGGCACACACGCTCACGGCTGGTTGCTTCAACTGCAGGCTATCACAGCGCAGGAAAACGTGTGGCACAACCAACATCAATGCAGGCTGAAGCCGTTTGCGCAGAATTGTTGTCCTTGCAGGCTGTCGTACTGCCTTCGTCGCACTCTACCACGAGATCAAAACACCAAATTTGTTTGCTTGATAATGGACAAATTGATTGCTGAATTTAAATTTCAAAAAAGCAAAACAATCCTTCAAATCGCGAACCCCTAATCACGTGGGTGTCGCTTTGCAACCATATATATATTCATTTAGTAAGGCGTTCTTTTTTTTTTTGAAGCATTTGACAGACAGCAAGAGGACTCTTCTAATCATTGAATGCTGAACTTCTCGTTAATACATTGTGTTTTCTATCGTCTACTCGTCTATAAAACGTTGCTGCATCAGTAGCAGAAACGGAAGTGAAAGGCGGCGCATTTAATTCATGAGGGCAGCTATTTCAAGTTGTTAGTAGGTCATTTTCCAATCTGTTAGCCTTGTGTGCTCTCTTACGTGCCTCTATTTCCGTGTCGTTATGGGGCCTGCGCTGCAACAAATGACAAGACGAGGCATTTATATTTCCACTTAGCGTTCTAAATGCTACGTCCATGACACCATTTAATGAAAAAGCACAATTTCCAGCCTTTTCATTCATTTTTATCATCGCAAATTTTTTGCAAACTTGTTTACTGCTAGATTTAACGCAATGGGAACAGATTTTGCATAACAAGCCGTAAATAAACTTTGAACTTTGTCACAACTTGTGACGACCACAGTGAGCTTCTTTCTTGAATAACCTGGCACCGCTGCATGCATTTCTGCTTTGCTTCTGCATTTCTGCTTGTGTGTGTGTGTGTGTGCGTGCGTGCGTGCGTGTGCGTGTGCTCGCGCGCGTGTGCGTGCGTGTGCGTGCGTGTGCGCGCGTGCGTGTTTGTGCGTGCGTGAGTGTGCGTGCGTGCGTGCGTGTGTGTGTGTGCGTGCGTGTGTGTGTGGGAGCGTGTGTGCGTGTGTGTGTGTGTGTGCGTGCGTGTGTGCGTGCGTGTGTGTGTGTGTGTGTGTGTGATTTTTTTACAAAAGCACTTGTGCACGATCTGTGTCGTCGAAGTAACATTATAGCAGCGATACATTTGCCATAATTCTCTGCCCGTGCATGGATGAGTGCGCAGGTATACAGCGAGAGGAGAGGCCGACACGAATGATCGACTAAGTCTCCGCCATACGAGCGAATTCATGCGGTTGATTCTGCTTGCATTTTTTTGATGCGAAAGGATTATACGGCCCATTACGCAAAAATCCAGCGTTGAAGTCGGCGGCGTCAAGCAAATGATGTCCCGAAAAATGGCCTACCGCAAGGAGGAAAACCACGTAAAGAAATACTAGACTCAACATCAAACTTCTCAGGAAGGTCCCTGTAAACAAAGTAAATCAGCGCCTCGGAAAAGAATATTAGGTAAATTTCGGTATGGGTGCGGGACGAGCCCACTTCCCCGATGCTACGGTGGCTCCGCGGTTCTGGTTGAGCAAATGTGTGCCTAGTGCAGCGTCATTGCACACGTCACGCCGCAGCCTTCTGGCCGACTAAACGTGTGGCACGGTACATGCGTCGTTGGGCACGTGACGGCGCAGCCAACGGGTAGGAGCTGGCATCACGTCATGAGTGTATAGAACGAGTGTATAAAATACAAAGCATTAATGTCCGCTTGAATGGCGCTGAGCGGTCCCTCGAGTTATGAACTCCTCGCGGGCAAGCGAGCGCGTTGAGACGCTGGGCGTGTTTTCATTTGGCTTTACGCGGGCGAGAGCTTGCGCGGAGAAGGAACATGCAGGAATAAAATGAAACATTTCACCAACACGACTAGTATGCTTTCGCATGCCCATGCGTAAGCAGTCTCAAGTTCCTGCCAAATTCTGTTTTATTACTTTAAACAAAAATAAACCGGGTAATACGTGCAGTTTCGTGGCGTTGTTAATGGCGTGTAGCGGTGAGCAAAGAAAAAATTATAAGAAGACATCAGTGACAAATTAAGACGAACTACTGAACTCCTTCACGCCTCATCAGCGGTCTGCTAGCACAATCCACGAGGCTTCGTGGGCGGCGATGCGTCGTTGGCTGACAGCCGAGAGAGGGGCGCCAGGGGAAAAACGCGAAAAGCAGTGATTATATATAAGCATTTCCTCAGACCTGTACGCGAAGGTCGCGCTGGAAAACAAATCCTACCGACGTGACGGGGATGGAGTCGTCTGGGTCAGTTAGGTGTACCTTGGCTCTTCTGAGTGCAGCGGCGCAATGCGGAAGTGGCCATCCGTGTTTGCATTTTTTCGCTCTGTGTCGTTTTCTTTCTCGTCTTTCTTTTTTTTTTTTGCACGTGCCCGACAATTCCCTGACAGTTGGCACAGTACTGAATGGCGTTGCCCTCTGCTTAGCGCTGTGCTGTTGACGTGAGAAATTGCTCTCCGTCTCTGCATTCTCCGCGAGTCGTTGGGCGCCCGGGTGGTGTGCGACGTCATGGTATTGCGCCCAGGATCATTCATCGCTCTTCAGGCCAGAAAGATCATGTTTTTGTAATTTTTTTTTAAGACGAATGTTTCTTACCAATCGTTCCTGGACTTTGTTGATCGCGGCTGCTGATGCTTAATTGACGAATACGTTACGCAGAAACAATAAATTAATTCTGCGTCTAGTATATGAAACCATCGAAATCTGGGAGCATAACTGCCCGATGCTCTAACCATTAGGCCACAATGGCACGCGTGTATGCTGGGAGACCTTGGTTCGATGCTATCATACTAGACGCGTAATTCTGTCTTTCCAACGCTGCGTAGCATATTGAGTCAAATGACGTATGCGTCACGTTGCGTGGCATACTAGTTATTGAGAGCAACTGCATGTACGAGCACGTGTGCGTGCGAGAGCACGCGCTGGAGTGGGAGAATTGCTTCCCAAAAGGCTTCGCTCGAGTAGATTTCAACGTCTGTGTTGAATCTGCATAATTAAATGGGAACGTATACGCGTCGCAGACTTTGACGTGAAGGACGATGCCAGTCGCTGCGCCCCTGATGCACTTCTTTGCCGACCTGCCGTGGTGACTCGGTCATGTTGTTTTGGTTCGTTGCATGGGTTCGCAGGTTCGATACCCGACCGCCATGGCCACATTACCATGGGGATAGAATCCAAAAGAACTCGAGCACCGTGCTTTGCGCGCGCGTTAACAACCCCGGATGGTCGAAACTCTTTTGTAGGCCCTCGATGCGGCGTTCCGAATAGCCCAGCGTCCAGCTTCAGAACGTTAAACACCATATGGTGCTTGTATGTCTCGACTCCGCCTTTACCTTTGCCAGCTGTTTTCCCCGTCTCGACATGATTTAACGACTACGCGATGTCGTCTGTGGGGCCACGTATGTTTCGTTTCTTAGGAAGCGCAGGCAAGACTGCCTTGATTTTTCTTTTCGAAGTAAGATTCTATAGTTATAAGTTCTCTTGTGACGTCTATGACCTTTCATGACGTTGTGATTGTCTTCTATGGTAAAGCCTTACTTAAATAGGGGAGAGGGGTGTAACGTGTCGAAACTACCATCTGAATATGAGGCATGCCGTTGTGGGGGAGTCCAAAATAATATTTAACTGTGGTTATTCTTTGACGTGCCCCTAAACCTGTGCGCGCGAGCCTTCTTGTTGTCCCCCGCCATCGAAATGTTGTCGCCGCGGTCGTTGCCGAGCCCGCAACCTCGAGCTGAGCAGGGCCACTCACTTTTTTAACTATAATGCCGGGCGGCCCCAACATAGTTGAATTTCATATTGCATGTTCTTCTCTTTCTTCCTGTGATTTTTTGGGCCTTGTGTTATGTTTTCAACTTTCCGTACGTGCAGCACCACATGTAATTGCTTACCAGCCTCTGCAACTGACTTCCATTGTTTTCCGAAATGGGGAAAGTAGCTGACATCTTAATGTATACTCACAATGATAGACATTGGTAAAATACCTGAGACAGCATTCTATAATGCGCACCGAAAACAAAAAGTAGCACCATCTTTCGGGATTTCGGGTAATAGTTGGCCATTTTCTGGTTTCTCTTGGGAGCGGGATGTCAAAAATGACGTAGAAGAATAGGAAATACCACGCAAGAACTGAAATTGGTGTCAGTGGGGCCTAGCAATAGAGCAAGCATGCTAGTTTTAGCGGGCATGGAAGCTGAAGAAAGCTTTTGTTTTCTCTTTCTGTCACCTTTCGTCTCTTTCTATCACCATTCATTGCTTTCCCACCATTCTTTAGCACAGGGTAGCCAATCAGTATATACACTCGCTAACCTTTTCATAGTTCTCTTTTCCCCCCTCCCCTTCTCGTTTAAGGGTAGCACAGTGTCCTGATTCCAACAAGCATGACGAGCTGCGAAGCCATAGTGTCTTTCTTTTGCCGCTTTTCTGGAAATACGGTAGTCACCGTGATCAGCAGCAATTCATTTGAAAGCCGCACCTACTTTTACGTACGCACATTCATTCGCAGCTTATAGACATTCGCGAAAGCATCAAGCCAAATATTTCCCTGTTAAGATTTTACTACCGAGTAGTTCACTTGAAACTTTCAACCGACCCTATGCTTGATATCTTTAACCTTAAACATCATCAAGCTGCTCTAAATGAGGGCATCTTAATGTTCTTCCGCAACTAGTGCACTATTCTGCATTTAAAATTTTAAGCAATGGCAGCGTTACATTACAGAATCGTGAAATCATGCCATGCGCACCAAGCATAGTTGTACTTGTGTAACGTAGATGTCCTGTAGCTTCATATTCATAGAAATACTCATTTTCATTGTTCAGTTGTCGAAAGAAGGTCAAGAATAGCTTAATGGGACTCGTTAGGACTTCTCAGGTCAAAGAAAAGCCCACGTATAATTGCTTCCCAGATATTTGTTGCTCTAGATAGCGCACCAGTAGGTCGGTGACGTTGTCAATCATTGAATGGCCGCTCCGTAAGGAGGCCACGAATTCAGTCTACATTTTGCGCTTCTTAATGTGCCATTCGAGACGCGTGAACATTAAACGTTCCTTTAACTTTTTGGCGCAGCTGTAGAGGGCGTTAGGCCGATAGGCTGCGAATTCGAGTGGTGATCCTTTGGACAATTGCATTATAAAAACAAGTAAATAAAATCTCTCGTTTTACTTGAAAAACCAAGATCCAATTAGGAGGCCCGCCAAAGTGAAGGACTCCGAAATAGTATTGACCACCTGGATTTCATTAACGTGCGCCTAAAATTTCAGAACAGGCGACATTATGGCACATTAGACAAAGAACGATCGTAGAAGCAAGTGTCCCGTTCCTGCGCCCGTCGCTGTATAAAGCACTGTCATTCATCTATTATGCGAGACAAACTAACCGGAATTTACATTTTACAAACCCGATTTACATTTACGTTCACAAACCCGATTTTAAAGATGCCCTAAAGCCAAAGGATATATTGTCGGCTGTGAGGTGTCAACGAGAAGGCTGTATAAAGGACGTTGAAGTTGGGGAAAGGGAAGCGCCCGCTTACATGCCGTATTAATATTTTTAGTACATGTGTCGTCAGAGGACGGTGTCGCATAGGTCACGTGAGACGAATTGTTACTGTTTGGCGATGTAAAGGCTACATTTTAAAGAGGTTGTTAACAAACAAGGAATATTTTCTTATTCCAATGGGCTTATTTTCCTCACTGATATGCGAAAAGATGAAGCGATCCGCTTATAACGGCTCACTCAATGCATTTCTTTTTTGTTGTTTCAGTAGAAGATATATATTCAGGAAAATTAGTGAAACGTGATACTTAATGCTTTAAAAGGTGTCGCAAACGTTAGAAAAAAAGTAGCGTCACGAATTTTTGCCGCGCGGCATCACAAAACATTATTCGACTATATTATGTCTACTTGTGAGCGTGTTTTATTACTTCTTTTTTACACATACTGCTGTCTAGAGAACAAGACATAACGGGAGTGGGTACAAAAGTAAGAAGAATCAGTGTCATAAATAAAGTATTTCTAATAATCAAGGAACAATATCGCAAGACCAATTCAGTGCAGGGTAAGAGCGTAAAGAGCAACATCTCGAATGGTGAACAAGCATACAGCATGCTGAACAACCACGTCGTCGAACTCGGTAGATGGCAACTATCAAAGCGAAGAAGGCGGTTTGTATCACATTGTTATATTTTCAGGTAAAAGACAAGAGTACCTAACACAATCAATATGTGACGGGAATTAGGCAGTATTTAGCTTTTAATTTTCTTCCAGATATGCGGAACTCAACTATATCGTCAAAACGTTTGTGTTGCTGCCAAAAAAAGCGATAAGAAGAAAAAGAAAAAGGAAGCATATAGTTATGGGAAGAACCAGCAGGAAGCTGTAAGAGAGGAAAGAAATAGAACGGGATAAATGACAGGCAGTTTTCCCAGTTCCGGTCAGGGTTTCTTTGTCCTTTCCGCTGTGTGCTCCGCTTCAGCTTTATTTGCGCTAAAGCAGAGGGGTATACATACTGCGCGCTAGGAATCGTGCGATGCAAAGATCCACAATGCCAGTCTTAAGCGTGAACACGCAAAGTACGGAAATATCACGTATGTTTCAGATACGCCGTGTAGCACTTCGCGCACGTCAAAGGTCGTTAGGGAAAAGGGTCCAGACTGGCAGATAGCCCGCACAGCGTGTCGAGGTATACTGCGAATTCTCGACGATAAGCTGAGCACAAGGGATAAAGGCACGCGCTGCTCCTCGTTATAGAGGGCGCGAAGGTTGCAGGCGCTGAAATAGCTATGCCAGTTGCGGAGGTGGCAGCGCCCCCGAACGACTTCCGGAAACGGTGTAGAAAGACGACCCATGGTTGTGTGGGAATTGCTTCAGTACTGTTGCTGGAGTCTTCTGTTTATCTTTATTTTATTAGGCGAGGCGTATTTTGTCGGCATGGGAAAACACAGATAGATGGAAGGTATAGGAAGGGGTGTATGAGCGCGGTGCTCTAGAAAGCACTCTGAATAGAGCAATGACAGAATGTGGTGGCCGTATCTTTCTTTTTTCTGTATTTCTTCTTTTTCCCTATATATATGCCAGTCCTGACGAATCCATTAGCTTTTAGTAAGAAGAAACGATAAACCACTTCCATCTCTCGCTCTCACGTGTGAATGCTTTCTTAAGCGTCGCCTTTTCGTTTCTTTTGCTTGCTTTCTTTCTTTCAGTGGGCAAGCGCAAAGAAAATGTTAAAGGTGAAGAAGCTGCGCATTTCCTGTGCCTGCTTGTCGGTGCGCGCTGATACTCACCGCTGGCATGCTTATTTTGGTCGCTTTGCTCCATGTTCACACATGAAGAGCAAATTCCGCAGTGTTCAGGGACGGCTTTATTTCCTCGAAAGCGAAAAATAATTTTCTGCGAGCCCCCGATTTCAAATCCAGTATTCTAGGCCTTAATGTACAGCAAAAGTTGCGAGAACTGGGCGAGTTGGAACATGTAATTGATCTGTCAGCGGAGAAACCGACAAAGAGAGAGGAAAACGTAGAGACAGTGGTGGATGATATAGCTTGAAAGTAATCCGTGTTGCGATAGCGGCCTTTTTCTTTCTTCCTGTTGTATTATGCTAAATATGGCCTAAATAGGTGCAGTAAAAATTCAGCGCTGTGTCTTCGTTCCCTTCCGTTTTACTACGTGTCTCTTTTTGCGCTTTGCCTCAAGTTAATCACAGGCACTGTCTATCAAGGGAAGCTTTGATGCAAGCATGTGGCCCACATATACAACACGGATCGCTCCAAAGCGTCAAAAACCAAAAATAATATCAACACCTTGTAAAGCAGCACTAAAGTCCTTAACTCTTTTTTAGAAGAACTCATAACGGGACTTAAGGCAGCACCGGACACCTCACGTGTGATTAAACCCGATTTTTAAAACTCGAATTCAATTTGTGTTACAGGGATGAAAGTCTGACTTAGGTATTCGTGCGCACGATTATGGATGTGAAAAGCCTCAGCTGTCTCGCGCGTCTCCTGCTCTATGGCGTCCCCAATCGCGAAGGAATACAGATAGATTGGCGTGTGGCGACCCACCCTTTCTCAGTTGCCGGGCTCTTCTCGGCTTGATCACGCAAAGGGAAAGAGTTAGAGAAGGGCTTGGAAGGAGTCGCCGATCTAGCGCATTTTCCGCCCAATGCCATACGAAGTTCAGTAATGCGGAAAATTGGTGATTAATCATCATACCATGTTGGTGAAGCGGCGCACCGACCAGGATGTGGCGGAGGCACACAATAATAGACGGTACTGGCTGCACTCGCAACTACTTTTAGAACAAACACTTCATATTTATACACCTGCGCACCCTCAGTCATCAAAGATAAGCAAGACAAGATTAGAAGAACTTTCAAGTTCACTTCCTCGTGCATGCTCGGGCGTCAAAACAGGCAGCATATCTATAATGGCGTGCAATCCTATCCTATTTGTCGCACCCTTAATAACTTTTATTTCATATTTTTAGTGACCTTCCAAAAAGGCGGCCTCGCGATGGCTCAGAAGAACGTATGCTTGACTGCTACAACCCTCTCATCTCTTTTAAATGTAAAAAATTTCCACCATTTGCCCTGGTCAGCTTATCCTTATGGTGTGATAGAACTGTGGTGTCATTGTAAAGTGGCCGGCACCCATAATGTGAGCAATGCCCTTTAATATGGGATTGAATGCTTCCCCCCACTGACAGTTTGCGTTCCAAAAGTTATGTGTTTGCACCCCGAGCCGTTTGGCCGATGTATACTTTTCCACAAAATATTAGAAAACAGTATAAAATTGACGACCTGCACTTGACACGTTCTTCCCTATGCTTGACCGTGCACTTATGACCATCGAATTTTATTTTTGTTGAAGCTCTACCATCCAGTCCGGCACATATTTTCCGAGTTCGTTAGCTGCTGGAAAAACTATTTGTAGACTATATCCGCTACCTACGTTTTTTTAGGTCATTCTCAATCTTGTGCGCATATAGTATTGACACAATTTTTCTGCTATCATTCTCTTTTCTATTAAGCTCCTTCTGATAGCCCTTGCGCACATAACGAATGAACTTGTAGGCTGATCTACAAAGCACATGTTTTTCGTATCCTAGCATGATGACCTGTTGGCTGAAATTTTCCTTTATCTTTGCCAGGCAAGGCTTAGTTAAGTCCACTCGTTGTTAAGCCCACTCGTAGTTGAGTTAATACGGACACCGGCTCACTCTGGGCTGGAGGGCAACGAACTTGCCCACCAGTTCGCCCGAGAGATGGAACACCGGGTTGAGGAAGGTGAGCCACAATCCATATTTAGTTACAGAGACATTACGAGCCATTATAAGATGGAGAGGCGCCGTTACCCCGATCCTCACAAATCTCTTAGCAGAGAACAGCAAGCGATCTACAGGCAAATACAGGCAGGATCCTTCCCGCACCCTTACCTTCAAAACAAGATGTACCCAGAAGGGTACGAGGAGGATTGTAACTTCCGCAAAACTTAGTTAGGCACGCTCCAACACGTCATTGGAGTATGCGATTTCATCAAGGCGATCCCCCCCCTCTTACCTGCCCCGCTACCCTACCCCATCCCTCATCCACCCTTACCGAGCGATGGGAGACCTTGCTAACCAGCAGCGCCCTGGAAGACCAGCTCGTCCTGATCTCCAGGGGCCAGGGGGCTAGGGAAGCATATGGGTCCCGTGAAGAGGGAGCCACTTCCATCGATGACGTCTAAAAAGATGTCGAGCTCGGCTCAATAAAGTTGTTTCTCTCTCTCTCTCTCTTCAGATCGTGGAATATATGACCAGCAAACGTGGTCCGGTGTGGTAGTTATTGTCACATATAAAACTGTAGCTTGTCATTGTTTGGCAACTCAAAAGTGAATTCCAATCCTTAGGTGTTGTCCTTGAACACTTTCAAGACCTCTTCCAGTGTTCTGTGCAAAACACCATGTTCGACTATAGCCAAAAAATCGCCTAAAGAACGGAACACGCTTACTACAAGGCCGTTAACGTTTGAATCAATTGTTTTGTAAATGTTACCTAGAAAAATTGTGTTAATTACTGGAGCAGCGTGTGAGCCCATACATATAGTGCATTTATGTCTGTACATAACATTATTCCGCAGTACAAAGGTGGACTAAAGGTATTGGTTTAATAGTTCAAGAAAGGTATTAACTGATACGCCACCTTTGTTGAAAAATTCCATCTCATCGTTGTCTTCTGTTATACAATGCCTGACACTTGATAATAAGGGACCGTGCGGAATATTGTAGTGAAAAACCTGTACATATGTGCTCACGAAATTGTATCTTCCTGGGTTAGCCGTGCTCAAGTACGATACTAACACTTCTGAGCTTGGTAAAACAAACGGATTAGAAACCTTCAAGGCCTTAAAGTGGTTTTGAAGATACGAAGAAACAACTGCCAATTACAGTTAACTAGATGACATCTTGTGGGAAAGTGTACATCGACCAAACGGCTCGGTGTGTAAACACAAGACTTTTGAAAAAAAAAAAGGTCATCAGGGAGGGGGGGTATTCATTCCCACTTTATAGGGCGTTGCTCACAACATAGGTGCTGGCCGCTTTACAATGCGACTACAGTTGCATGCAAGATTAGGATAAGCTGATCAGGGAAATAGTGGAAACTTTTCCCATTTACAGGAGAGGAGCGGGTTGTATCAATCAACCATCCGTTCTTATGATACATTGTGAGGTTGTCCCCCCCCCCCCAATTTTGGAAAGACACTAGAAAAAAAGGTGTAATGAAAATTTTGTTAGCGGTGAAACAAATAGGATGGGATTGCACACCTTGATAAATATGTTGCCTATCTCTGACGACCGACTATGCGCGGGCAAGTGAATTTGAAAGCGCTTTTAATCTTGTCTTGCTTATCTTTGACGTCAGAGGGTGCGCAGGTACATAAATATGAAGTGCTTGTTCTAAAATGTAGTAGTAGGGAGTGCAGCGAGTGTCGTGTACGCTTGTGTGTATCCGCCTTGTCCTGGTCAGTGCACTGCTTCACCAACGTGGTACGATTAATGTGAAACAGCCGCTTATTGTAACGCCGCGCATCAGGTGCGGGCAATTTCAATAGTTTTCTCTGTGCACAAACCACGAGGGGCTGCTGACAATGGTCACTACATATATAAGGCCCAGGGGCTCTACCTTGACACGCGCTCCCAGGGGTTCGTTATTTTTGCAGAAGGCTGTACGTAGTTTTATTATAGGTCCACCCATATATAGACGCTTGAACTCTTTCCATGCTGCATGAAAGGTGTGTGTTCTTGGTGTTCTTTTTGTTTGGTTTTCGTTATACTACAGCTCCGGCTACAGTCACAACTTACACTGCGCTGCATAAAATTCCAGCTTAATCCATTCTCCCACGACAGATATATCTTTCCAGAGGGCGCAGTGGTGTGCAGTCTGGCTCAAATCTGCATTTGTGTCACGTTTAAATCCTCTGTAAGCATCTGTAATCGACGGTGGCAGTTCGGCGATGCTTTCAAAAGCATTAAATGCCCGAACACGCAAAGGCAGAGTGGTTGGATTATATTTGAGTGACAATTGTATTAACCTTAACAGAAACCTGGACCTCTCTACACAGAAAGAAAGGTCTTAAGCTAAAGTTGTTCCCAAAAGAAAACGTCAGCGAGCCTCGATACTGGACGTATTATTAGCGGCAGAGGCCGATGAGCGGCAAAGCCCGCTAGCGAATGAAAAGCTTTGTGATTCGACCCGCTAATCATAATAACCGAAAATCTTTTATTAAAGGAAAACTTGAGAATGACGACATTTTTATCACGGAGAGCTGCCTAAACACATTGTCGCTTACTTTTCACGTCAGCTCTGGCCGAATTCACAAACTTCTTTTTTGTTCGCAAAGGTTTCGTAATTGTGGAAGCCACTTTTCAAAGCTATAAAGACTTGCCTAGAGCCAGGTATTATAATATCGCTCTAGCGTACTTTGTGAGTACAGGCCATCTTCACTGCGGCTGAAAGGAATCTGTGTTGCGTTTAATTAAAATCTAGAGCTCATGCAAGACAATATATTGCGATAAGCAGCGAAGTATGAGCAGCGAACTGAGGTGTTCCTCTTAGGAAGTGCTCTTCCGCTTGAACGGAAGTTGAAGCAGTTCTCCGAGTAGTAGCTATGCTTTATTTAAGAACCTCCGCACCCTATAGCTATTCCAAGTCACTGTACTTTTTTCATTCATCCGTGAAAAATAAAAATAAAAAGCATCCGCAATTTAAAGTTTCATCATTTCTCCACCTTGCTTTCTGGTCGTTCCGAAGAATACGAGGAAGGAAGCATCCGAAACGAGGTCGTTCAAGCGTGGTATGAGCTAAAGTCCCTATAACTAATCGTCCGTGTTCTTCTGCAGCAACGTACTACATCCCTAGCCTGCAGGCATTTGTAGGCAGCATGGAGCAGCAGAAAAAAGAAAAAAAGAAAGGAATTGGGGTGACATTTTATACGACGTTTATTATTAACAAAGCTTGGCACCACTGAAAACTAGCAGACGCCACTGCACACTTCGCATTAAACTGTGCGATGCGCCCCATAGCGTCGCTCACTGCTATACAGATGCCGCTAGCATCAGTAGTCTCCCGCGACTCTCACCGCCCATCTGTGCGCCGATTCATGTAGGCTTAACATCTCTTCACGTGGTAACAACACAGTCCAGCCGGTAGAGAGGCGTGGTTGAGACAACAAAGAAGCCCTTGTGGACCACAGTGCTACGCCCCTCCGTAGGACTGGGGCAAATATTCCACTAGCCATCACTCGTGTCCAGGGTGTATCCATGTAAAGACGAAGGTACAGTGCCCGGAGTGTTCTGCTCCTGCGCCTTCAGCGGATGTCCATCGCCTACTTAAGACATGCCCTGGGAGAAAAAACAGTTCACCCGCCGTGGTTGCTCAGTGGCTATGGTGTATTTTCTGGCATGATAAAAACAAGACGTTAGTGTGTGAATAGAGCGCCGGCTACTCCTAGTCTTATGAACAGGAATTTTGTGCACATGTACTGTGCATAGTTCGGCACATAACTAGTGTACAATAGCAAGGTTGCAGCGGGTATTGCACACACAGCAGTATTACAATGCAGCAGTTAAAGCAACATGGCATAACAAAACGGTGCGAACAAACATTTATATAATGAGAACGACACTACCACATACCAAATATAAGTTAGCAACACAAAGAAAATCCCATTAACAAAACATTTCTTATTCTTACAGACACATATGCGATTAGCGCCCAACAATAACTCTGTGTTAAGAAACTTTAGGAATCTATTATGCCTGTTCCACATGCTGATATTTTTCACTGACTTTTTCCCCAACTCTGATTTACCATAATTAGAACTTCGGATTGCGCTTTTATTCACTTGCACCAATAGCGATGGATTCGATTTTGCATTTGCGAGTACTATTGTGGAAGGCTGATGTATTCTTTGCACAGACGTATTCTGTTCCCATCAATGAAAACCAATTAAATGTGATGCAAACTGCTTTCAAAACAAATTTTGTGCGTTTGAGTTCCTACTCTATCAATACATAGAATAAGTAGACAGGGAACAATGAACCTGTATGATGATTTGCGTTATTATTGGTTCCTCGTCCACGCCGCATGGGAGAACTCGTGGAGACGAGCGGCTCCGAACATCGTAAAATTATATTACAACGGTTCTTTAACAAGCTCGTTCTTCAAATAAAACGTTTTGTTATTTCGGTCGCCAATTTTTCGACAAGCTTCTTTCTTAACACGTCGAAAAAAGTGAAGCTTACAGGACGCCGAAGACCGTTACAATGGCATTACTATAGTAAGTAGTGACTGTAAGCAAAGTCACATCAGTTGCAGTAGAAATTACTTTATTACCTTCAGCATAGAGGTTTTTTTTTCAGCTTGAGAATTCGCTGGAGGGTGTATGTCAACATCTTAAAAGTACCAATCGTCTGTTTTCCGCCTCCGGCAGAAGCGAAGCAGCAATAGACGTCGTTGCTGGTAAAAACAAGACGTGTGGTAAGCACTTTAATTATCACTGGTCCAGTTACTAATCCGCATACAGCATATATAAACGACCCTAACCTACATACTCGTCGCTAGTAACTACTACAAAGGAAGCTACAGGATGCCAGTACGGCCAAAGCGCCGGGCCAACTTCCATTCGTTACAGAATTGCTCTTCTGACAACACAAGTGATTTCGCCTCGGTCCTACCGCTTCCACCCTGACCAATCCGGAAGACCGTTCTGTAGCCTCTTCGTATAGGCGTAAATAGCGGACTCTCAATAAAGGCGGATGCTGAGGCCATTCGAGCTATGAGACGGTGGGGAATCTGACAATAAAAACTTGTAACAGAAGGTAGCGCAAGAAAGGGTGCGAATAACAAGCCCTAAGCTCACGCTGTTCCAGTGTGAGCTTAGTTCTAGCGTAGAATTCTGAAATATATAGGTCAATAAATAAAAGCAACAAGTTGCCCTTGAGAAGATGGCACGTGTTGGCTGTCAGCGCCTCCTGTTGTCGCAGCAAACAGGTTTAGATGCAGAAAGATCGCCAAAGCCTTCTGATTTGTTTGCTTGCACTTTGGGCAACAGTAGTTTAATTATACATCTAAATAGCTTCAACGAAGAACTAGTCAAGGCTTAATTTGTGTAAGGCATAAATTAATTTGTTTATGTCCGGCCTGTGTTTGTGGAAAAAAAGAACATCATCCTTGCACGCTGTACCGGATAATCGGAATGAGTTGAAACTCTGAGCAACACAAGTATCTTGCATAACGCGGTGCCTGTCGGTGGGAGAAAAGTGTTACGCTTTATTACGTAAGATTATTATCTGCCTTGCAAAGCGACACAATAATGTGTAGTAGAAAAGTAATTTATTTCTTTTCTTTTACTGACAAGCTACAGACAGCTTGTGTTAGCACAACGTAAATTGCTCCGGAAAATGCCATAGCAAGTCAACCAATTGTGGTGGACACATTCCTTTTTTCCTTGTTTATACATGAGAACCGCTGCCAGGCAGCACGGCTGCGCATCGCGGGAAGACTGCAAAGGAATCTGCGCAGGTTGATATGGGATGTACAGGTTTTGAAGTGAGGGAGGCTCAGGGTAAGATGGATTTTGAAGAACACGACGGAGGAATATGAAAGAAAGTGATTGGATTCCAAGAATATTCACGTGTTCGTAGAGGAAAACATTGTCTACCATTGGGAGAAAAGAACTAGGAAGCTTGCCAGCAAGTATGCGACTGATATCGTAAGCAACATGACAACAAACAATGTGAAACGCTAAGTCAGAGAGCCTGTGAAAGTCTCGTGGAGGACGGCAAGGGAAATACAAAGAACCTACTAGGAGCAACTTCCAAAGGGGAAAAGCGAAATAAGCAAAGAAATAATTTTGCAAACGATGACTCAAATACAATACCATAACTCAAAAGGAAACTCCTCACTTTTCGAAGCCAGATCAGGATGCCTTAGAACCCGTAGCTTTAAAGGGAGGCGTATCAAGGAAGGAGAACCATGTGCTTGCTGCGGTAAAGCTAGAGAGAGAGAGAGAGAGAGAGAACGAAACCTTTATTTGAAGTAGTGACTTGTCAGTCGAGGTGGGAGGGTCCCTTATTCCAGGAACCTTCTGGCTTGGATCGGCCTCTGGGCCCGGGCGACGAGTTCGCGCTGGTCGACCAGGTCCGGCTTAGAGATCGCAGCCTCCCACGTTTCAGCGAGGAGGTTTGAATCTGCGTCTGCGGCTATTAGTTGTGTCGCTGTGATGCTTTCTCCGGTGTTCTTGCATTGCAGGAGGAGGTGCGCCAGGGTGTCTGGCACGTTGCAGTGTGGACAGGTGTAGTTGTATGGCGTCGGGTGGTAATGATGCAGTAAGCTTCCGTGGGTGAAGGTATTGCTGTGGAGTAGCCTGTAGTCGGTGCCTTCGTTTCTTGTTAGTTTTGGATGTGGTGGAGGGTATACCCTGCGTCCAAGCCGATAGTGTTGTAGTAGTGCTTGGTAAGTTAACGGTATTGTTTCCGTTTCCTCCGCTGGTTTGGCTGGGTGGGACCTGTCTAGAATGTCACGTGGGAAAGCCCGGTTGATGCTTGCGCGGGCCGCGGTGTGCGCCGCTTCATTCCCCTCGAGTCCCTGGTGTCCCGGAACCCATATGATGCAAGTGTAGGGCGGAGGAGTATCGCCACGTTTCAGTAATTTGATCGCTTTGATGGAGATCCTGCCCTTCATGTAGTTGCGTGCCGCTGTTTGAGAGTTGGTGAAGACCACTATGGCATCCTCGCTTGTATGGGTGGCGAGTGCTATAGCGGCCTCCTCAGCTGTGTCCGCGCGTTTGGCGAGAATTGTCGCCAACGCCAGTGTCGTCCCCCTGTAGTCTGTGACGCTGATGACGAAGGCGTTTCGGCCCGGATACTTGGCTGTGTCCACGTAGCGCGCCCGCGGGTCGTTACGGTGCTTGTGTCTGATGGCGTTTATCCTGGCGAGCCGTCTGCCTCGGTGGTGTTCTGGATGCATGTTCCGAGGGATCTGAAGAACTTGTAGACATTCTCGCAGCTTAGATGTGATCTGATCCTTACGTTCGCCATCGTGTTCTAGGTTGGTTACGTATCCTGTGCGTCGGAGGACTGCTCGGCCTGTGGTTGTGAGCTTGAGTCTCTCGATCTGGTTGATGAGGTGCGCTTCCGCGAGTTCTTCCCAGGAGTTGTGAACTCCCATGCGAAGCAATCGGTCAGTGGAGGTGGTTGTCGGTAGTCCTAGGGCGAGCTTCGTGGCCTTTCGTATTAGAAGGTTTAGCTTTTGTTTCTCGGCTGTCTTCAAGTTGAGGTAAGGAGTTCCGTATGTAATGCGGCTGTAAAGGAGGTCTTGTACCATTTGCAAAGTATCGTGCTCTTTGAGGCCATTGTGGCGATTTGCCACCAGTCGTATCAGATGAGTAAGCTGTGTCACGGTGTTGTGTAGCCTGGGGAGTGTGAGAAAAGAAGGAATATCTTTTATTAGAGTGCGAGGATATCTGCCCAGATGTCGGTTTAGGTTCATCTGGCCTCCTTGAAGCCCTTATGCTCAAGCAAAACAGGGAGAAAGCAAACATGCCCGCAACAGAGACTAGAAGGAGGCGTTTGGAGGTTTGGTGGCAGAAAATAAGGGAGGCCACAAACAATAGAGGCGTACAAAAACGATGTTCCCAATACTGATTCAGAAAATTGGATGCTGGGAATTCTAAGTTTGTGTGTGTATGTGTGTGTGCGTTTTTAAAAAAGGTGAGTAGGGCATTCGGCAAAATAAGAACAACACAAGAGCTTGGTAGCGGAACGCACAGTCTCCTTCCAAAGCGGACGTTCATAGCATCTATCCATCCATCCGCCGTCCGTCTGTCCAAACGCACGTACTTGGAAAAAATTCGCCTGGAAGGCTTCCCGTGGGGCACCATGAGCGTTTTGTTTACATTTGAGCGGCGCGCTATCTCTGCCTTGTTGCTTGCAGCGTTCGCGCTGTATACGTTGTTCGGGAACGTGTGGACTGGTTAAGGAGCGGCAGTGTTTGGAATACAATCCTCTTTTGAAGAAACGGCATGATGCAGATTATATCTTTTCGCGGCTGGAACACCAAGAAAGGCGCCCGTCTACTGCGCTTGTCACCTACGGCGTCAAACAAAATGTGTTGAGAAGTGCGCTAATTATAAAGGCCCCAGTATGCTTCGCAAATCAGCTACACGTTTTCCCGCGACATCAAGCTCGGTGTATATGCCGCCTCAATGCAATAAAAGCCACCCCCACTTAGAGATGAGTCAAACAAAGAAAAGTCCTGTTTATTTCTTAACGATGTAAATGAAGCACGGCAATAACATTTAAAGTGTGTTCAGTGTGATTCATTTTTTTGGCACATCCGTATGCAAACAATCACATGTTTTGGCTAGTATGCCTCAGAAACGTGGGTGCGGTGTTTTGTGCAACCACTTTCAATGGCTTTCCGCCCTCAGGGATCACACGTCTCGCTCCGTCCAAGCACCTAAGTAAGTATCGCACAAAGCAGAAATCCCGCTGCGCGATTTTGACGTCGTTGCGTGTTTTAAAGAAGGAGACGTTCTACACCCCGTGGTCCGTATCTGGCGTAGTTCAAAAAAGAAAAAAAAGAAGAACAGCGCTTAACATTAGTTTGTACTTAATCGACATACTTATAACAGAAGAGGAAGAGGAGGAAGAAAACATTTATTTAAAAAAAGAAGAAAGGATAAACAGGTGCCTTTCTGCTTGTACGGGAGGCGCCCTTAGTACAGGGCTCCTGCGGCTCTTGCTGTCTCCCGGGACCGCCGCACCAGTTTCTTGCTGGTTACGAGTGTCAGAACTAGTCAGTACGGCCTCTTACTTCCCTGGTGTGGGGTTGCGTATTTGCGGGGCTGCCTTCACGTTGGGGCACGCCCATGTAGTGTGATATAGGGAGGCGTAGTCTTTAAAAAAGGGATATTTGTATGAGTATAGTGTAGGGTGTATTTCGTGTAGGCTGCTAAAATGGACGTATGTATCGGTTTATAATTGTCTCCTTGTTATGGCGTCTTCAAGTGAGAGGGTCTTGTGTGGAGGTGGGTATTGTCGTCTTTCAATTTGTGGTGTTGTAGTATGGCATTGTATTGTAAAGATACGGGCTCTGTAGCTGCGGCCGTATCCCTCTCTTGTGGTGCCCGGGAGGCATGAGCTCTGGCTACAGCGTACGCACGCTGATTTCCAAGGAGGGACTCGTGTCCTGGAGTCCATACTATTTCAACGTCCGGTAATTGGGAGACTTGTTTGAGGAGTCGGTGGGCGATTGAAGATATTCTGCCTCCCGCGTAGCTAAGGCAAGCTGCCTGGGAGTCAGTAATAATTGTGACTGTAACAAGCATGTGACACGCCCTCGGACGTAATCTTCGTTGGACCGCCAGGCTCGGTGGCCTGCAAGGCTCAGTAGGCAACAATGGTCTCCGCACCGCAATAAACACCGACGAGCAGAGCTGCTCGGCGGTCATTTACTGTTCGTCACCACCACGCTGCGGAGTGTCTATCTAACGGAGCGCGCCTCGACCCTTCCCTCGTTCGCGAACTTGCGCGGAGCGTGACAATGACGTACTTGTTGGCCACTCTAGAAGTGATGGCCAAGGCGATGGCTGTCTCCTCCGCCAAGAGGGCGCTTGCAGTGCGGACCGTCATCAAGACCACCTCTTGAAGGTTATGGTCAACAACGCTAGCCGTCATGGCTGCTTTTGGGGGGCACTGCGTGGCATCTGTGTATAGTGTGGTGGAGAAATTGCCATATTTTCTCTGTATAGTCTTTGTGCGAGCTTGGCGACGACCGGCATGATGTTCCAGGTGCATGCTTCTGGGGATAGGGGCCAACTTGATGTGCTCCCGAAAGTTGAGGACCAGATGGATTGCTTGTTCGTGGCCTTTGCCGCGTGTGAGGTAGGCTAGGCGCTCTCTAGGACTGTTCTTCCTGTTGCTGTCACAGCTAGGCGTCATCATGTGCCCTTTAGGTGGGAGCCTATACTTTCTCTTATTGTATTATACACTCCTAGGGCTTCAAGCTTGAGCGCCGCAGTTCCCGGTGGTAGACCGAGCGCTTGCTTGTATGCTTTCCGAAGAAGTACGTCTAATTAATTGGGAGTGAGGGGTAAGTACGTGGTAGCGTAGGCAATGCGGCTGATTATCAGGGCCTGAACGAGCTGTGTTATGTCGCCTTCTTTCAGTCCCTGTTGTTTGGAGGTGATGCGCCTGACCATTCGTATGATTTGGTATAGCAAGTACTCTGTCAGGAAGCTGGTTCTACAGATGTATAAATGTCAAGGCATGAATGCTCATACTATGTTGCACACATAGCACAAAGAAAACCTTTTTCAAGAGTTGTCCGTACTGGCAGATATGAGTGGGCCATAAGCAGCAGAAACTTTATTGCAGGACATTGTGTAATACCGCTTATGAAAGAATGAAGAGAGTGAAGAGGCTTTTAACAGCAGTACCTCATGCTGCTCTAATAAGAGGAACGATGAGCAAAAACATTTCTGGTAGAGCACTTAAACAGTAACTTTCTGAAAGACAGAAAATTCCAGGTGAGAGTTGGAGGTACATTTGGCCCACACACACCAACAACACGGGCATACTACAAGAAACACTACAGCCTATGGTGTATTACAGTCTATGGGAAAGCTATCTTATACAGAAATCAAGAATGATGCAACAAGCCCTCGACAACACTGCAGACTTTCTTGGCCAGTCTGGCATCTCGCTTTCTGATAAATCAGCTCATATCGACGTCGGAAAAAAAAGAAAGACTAGAATCAAGAACTACCCCAGATTGCACATTGTGATCCACATAGCTGA